>NW_025055256.1:0-8298 GCF_019279795.1 Protopterus annectens
ATATCTAAACAGATGCAACATATCTATATATGTAGATATATAATTATATGTCTACAACTATATACATATATATCAATATATATGCACATATATACATGTAAATGCCTACATCAACACATATATGTGTCTACACCTATATGTACATATCACAGAGTTACATTGTATGCATATATATATCTATGTAGGTATATACGGACATAGTTATATATATATGTTAGCAGATATATATATATATCTATATAGGTATATATGGCCATAGATCTGTAGATAGCAATGGCAGACTAATAAACACACATATGTCCACATGCACCATTAATGGGGTTGTGAGGCCCCCACACACTATACGTCTTGTATGAATAGACATCCCCCCACAGCCAAACACGTCTGCCCTGCAATACACAACCAAGTGCTGCAGATCCCATAACCAGGACCTGACATGACATGGCCACAAGATGTTAACAGTAAGCCATCCCACCTGTATGATGTCAGGCTGGTATTGTTAACATATCATGCAGTAAAGTCTGCCTACAAAAGGAAATGTTATATGTGGAAGCCATCAGCATCCCCAGGATATATATATATATATATATATATATATATATATATATATATATATATATAGATATAGATATGGCTACACATACACACACAGATATATATACAGTAAGATACATATGTAGAAGGTGCACACAATATGGAACAGCCACTATGCCTACAGTTAACACCTGAACAACTGGACATTGTATGGGCCACCCACACATATGTCAATCGTCACCTGCAACATATACCCACAGAGAGGTCATAGGAAAGACACCACACACAGGTTTGCAGAAGTGGAAAACCTTTAATTGTGTACTATTACAGTTCTATATGCCATGTCATATAGCTGTTCAGACACTGACAACCATATAAACAGAGTACTGCAACTGTGAAACAGTTGCACTAATACAGTAGTCTGTAAAGGTTCACAACTGTTGCTGTCCAGGCCAAGCCCTTCAAATTGTACAATAGTGAAGACAGACTGGGCCACAGGATACCAAACAATCAACAGTATGTAATTCAGGTGTGTAGTTCAATAGCCTCTATCTACACTCTGTATAAACTCAGTAGGTGGTAAAGACATTATGTGATCAAATGGGATGTAACTGTTACATAACAAGGCATAACTGACACCATCACGAGCACACCGACAAACAGAACAGTCTGTATGGCTGGAGGCAGTAGGCTTGCATTACCCCAGTTCATGTAAGTAATGTAAATATAGGTGAAGTATACGGTACTGTACACCCAGATACCTTATGACAGCTCACCCCTCATACCCCCCCCCCATTTTGCAACAGCCTAGGTCATTTATGGTGCTCCCCCCCTAGACTCAATAATACAGGGCCATATACCACTGTTACATACACTGGCCTCTGGAGTGCATAAGGATGCACATGTATTGTGTAGGTGACGCCCAAACATATATGACCCCAGCCCCACTGTATATGTGGGGGATGCAACAGCAGTGGACTGATGGCAGCAATGGCAGTGTGATACACTCACAGCCCACCACAGAACAACCCCTGACAGCATGACATATGTGCAAAGTTTGGTATGTAGGTGGAGGACAGAGGCTGGAACATAGGCACATATGTGGAAAAGTGTTGTCATACACTAAGCAAGTTGCTGGTGTAACAGGATAGTCTGAAACGTACCCGTAGTCAGGGAATTGAGGTCAAAACAGAAATGGATGTAGCCATGTACTGATAGCACTCAACACACACACACTGACAGTGTAATATCTGACACAAGACCTGTGTGGTGGACAGACAAAACTTGATAGGCATACCTCTCTCCAGCAAGAGGATAGGCCCACAGTTGTGAGCTATGCAGATGGACTGCATTCCAAGATGAACTAGTATGTACACACACACACACACACACACACACACACACAACACACACATATACACACACACACATGTATATGTACTATACAAAACATAACACAACTCTACTCACAGTCTCTCTGTTGTTCCTGATCCTCCTACAAATATGTGGCTGCCCTGAGTGTGCCTGTTCTCTTGTAAGAGGTATTGCTACCTGCTGTTTGTAACACTGATGCCTACACACAGGAAGGATGTCCATCACACAGGAAATGTAGAGACCATGCCCACATGATGTAGGGATTTATAGTGGGTGGTTGCCATGACAGTGGTAATATAATATGTGTAATATATATATATACATATATATATATATATATATATATATAAATATATATATATATATATATATATATATATGGCTGTCTGGATAAGTATATGTACATATACTTCCACCATATGTCCTGGACATGCAGTGTAGCCCTACCCCAGCCCCTATAGTCCCAAAGTCATAGTGCAAGGGGGTGTCAGGTATGTATAGCAGGTATATTAGTAGAATATTGCTACTGTCATTGGGATTGTCTTCACAGACATGGTGTGTGTGGGAGGTCACATCTGCTTATAACGTGTGCCATTGGCTACTGACAGACATCCTAAGGACATCATTGTAAAGAACCACTGCTAGCATGTAATACCCCTGTGGACTGCAGCAGAGCTATTGCCCAAATATGTGGAAATTCTGATACACCCTGTACAGTCCAGAGGTATACACATAGGCCCTTAGTGCACAACATCTGTACCATGCCTGACAATATGGATGTAGACAGCCATGTTAATGGGTATAACACATAACGACTGGTATACATTTGCCACCATAGGTAATGCATTCACACATTCCTGTCTGGCCTGACACATAATGACCACTGGTACAGGTGTGCCATGGCCACATACTACCCACTAGATATTTACATACATCTGTACAGCATCCCACTGCTCTGTCTGACATGCATGACTTGTAAGGGAGGCCCGGCAACAGTATATCTGACAAGTATCTGCACATGAAATGTCACTGGGTAAGTACACTAAGCTGCTAGGCATGTAACAATGCACTGTGCAGGCTACAGGCAGACTGGCATAACACTGGCCTACATCTCCTATGGGGGAATGCACATGTACCTGCATATATATAGCAGGCTCAACAGGCATGTCACAGCACAGGGTAAGATACACCTGTGTGAAAGTGCATAACCACAACCAATGTGAACAAAGCCACAGCCACATATGTTAAGCTAGCATAATATTACAGTATATGGCCTATCTGTTCTACACCATCCTCATATGTGCCATTCACAGACTGACCCCTACACATACTGGGCTGCTACACAGTTTGGTCTGATGGCTGTCTGTGGTATGGGAGATGTGTGTGTATGGCCCTACAAAAATGTACACCAATGGGTACCATACAGGGGCAGCATGTAACATCAGATAGGAGGGGAACTAAAAATGACATCTACCACAGTCTGTACACAGGCTAAGTACATATTAACAATACACACTGACATTCACCATAAGTACACAGACCTCAGTACTGTGCCAACATCCACAGAATGTCCAGGTTATGTCACAAATATAACCCCTACTGTACATAACATGTGTAGCAGTCTGATATATCACTGGCTTGTTATCAGATATGATGACACTAATTATGGTGTACAGCACATATGCACCACTTCATGCATGACATATGTACAAAGGTTGACAGAGGTGTGGCTGACAGCACATACACAGGGCCAATATTGACATGTTGCTGTGATAACCTCATACATTTACTGTTGTAATGGGGTTTGTTGCAACATATGTCCTATGAGGGATATGAAGTCAGTAACTGTCACGGCCTTCACCATCTACAGACTGCAATCCTCACACTACCTTCTGCAGTCCACAGATAGATATGAAACCAAAGGCACAACACTGCCCAGTCTGCAGATGACCCTGCAGATGGGGATTCCTCATAAACATGGAACTGACATGGCAGGTATTGAGACATGTATGACAGCCATATCCAGACAAACACTGTGAAACCAACATTACTCCAAATGCAGTATAGCAGCACTTACAGTCTGTAGTCAGGTCAGGCACTTCCCCATCCTGTGTGTTGCCCTCTTTCCACAGTGTATGTTGTTAGAGGTAAATTCTCAATCCATCTAAGATGCTGTTTGCCAAGCAACAGATCTAGTTCCTGCTCATAGTGAATGAAAAGGGCCAACACCACCATAATGTTCCTAGATATTAGAGTGTGTTTCCATGCAATTGGCTATGGGAATGTTACCACAGCTGTTCCACATTTAATCAGCTAGGGGAGGGCTGCAATTCATGCAGAGGCCACCAGCTGATCATGAGCATCACTTAGGATACACATGCTGATGGCTAAGCAAAGCAGGTGTGGGTCTCCATATCCACCAGAGAGCAGGTGGGAGAGGCAGATAGAGGCAAATACATGTCAGGGAGCGGTGGGAGAGTAAAACTGAAGCATGTTTGTGCCACACACCTACCAGCACAGGGTATCAAATCCCCGACAACTATGTAGTGCTATCACAGTTCAATGCAGTTACTGGATGCACCACATGGGTTACCTGTTGTGGAGTACTCAGAACATATATGTGATGGTGAGTGACATCTGCAACAGGGATACGGTAGCTATATGGTAAGTGATGTACACGTGCCTGTCCATATGAACAGGTACCAGCGTCAACACAGCCACACTCTCACAGAGTCACACACACATTTACACACTTGGCAGGGCCAGGAGTCCAACTCGTCAGTAGTGGGATTGTCACAACACATCACTGAGCAGGTATCACATGCACCACATGGATCATACAGAGGTTGTATGGGCAAAGATTATGATGAGGTGAGAGACATCAGACAGCATACTTCAGTATGCCCATGGGGGTTGTAGTGGGTGTGGATGTGGACATATGCACCATACAACACACACACAAACACAGAGTGACAGTACTGACATGCATGGGTGCATGTCTACACGGGTGTGTGGTGGTCAACTGTGCCAGCAGGCTATACAAGGGTAGGCGATGGGTATATCTTGGCATCAGGCCACATGACAATGGTCTGCATTGTGGCTCAGGGCTGTAGTTTCTGCATTTGCCCACACAGGGTATTGTATCCCATCCAGTCACCTGGGTGACTATTGTGTGTGGCCAATGCTGTGCACTTGCCATGTATGTGTTCCTTAGTCCATGACATGGATGGTGTCTGGGATGTGCACACCTCCCATGCATGTACAGTGACATGTGGAACTGTACCTGGTGTCTGGCCCATGTTGTGAACACAGATTATCATCAGATGTGCCAGTCTTGCCACCTGTGGCAGGGACTGGTAATGGGCACAGGTTTACCCTGCACCTATTGATAGCATGCTAACAACATTCCCTGGTGTCAGTGGCATCTGTCCATACAGGGCATGTTGTCAGGCATGGTATGTCCTGTTGTGGGTCACATGTGTGATGGCACCACAGGTGGTGCAGGTGTCCACATGAGGTGCACTGTCTGCATGCCTATATTGGACAGATGGGAGGGTGACATGCCCTCTGTAGGCACTGATATCACTCCATAGTTACTATCAGTGGCCAATCACAGTGTACTACCCATATTGGCTGTTGCCTATGTGTGTGTTTGTGTGTGTGTGTGTATGAGACATGGGTGAGTGTGCTCTGGGTAATACTGGGTTGCTAACTGTGATTGCCTGGCCTTGATGTCACATGTATGGGTATGGATATGCACCCAGCCTGGCTATTTCACAGCTGTTATCCCTGTACAGTGACATTGATATGTACTAGGCCACCATCAATTTGCAAACCACCCACATTGGGCCCAGGTGTCATACACGCACATCCACTCCACCAGGATACAAGTTAAAACACACACACACATGTCTGGGAGTAGAACTAACTTTTATTACACACATGACATTATACACATGCCATTACTGGGTTTCCCAAAAGTGTATTTCACACTGAATGACATCAGCAGGATTGCCAAAGTAGGCCATTTGAAATGTATTGTGAGTGACTAGTCTAAAATGCATTGCTCTCTACACAGACAGTGAGACACACATAAAACATCCACAACATGGGTATAGAACTGACAGAGGTGCATATCACACTACAGCATGGGGCTGTTATAGGACACACCACGGGGATTACTAGAAAACACCTTCCCCAAAGGTGTATTTCACAAGGAATGACATCAGCAGGATTACCAAAGTAGGGCATTTGAAATGTACTGCAAGTGACTAGCCTAAAATGCATTGTTCCCTACACAGACAGTGAGACACACACAAAACATCCACAGCTGATACGTGTGGGTATAGAACCCCTGACAGAGATCTATATCACACTACAGCATAGAGCTGTTATAGGACACAGCACAGGAATTACTGGAATACTCCTTCCCCAAAGGTGCATTTCACAATGAATGACATCGGCAGGCTTACCAAAGTAGGGCATTTGAAATGTACTGCGAGTGACTAGCCTATGATGCACTGCTCCATACACAGACATTGAAACACACACAAAGCATCCAGAACTGCCATGGGTGGAGATGGAACCCTACCACAGTTCTAAATCACACTCCAGCAGCAGAAGAGGACACCACAGAGATTACTGGAGCACCTTCCCAGAGGTGTATTTCTAGGAGGATGACATCAGCAGCCTTGCCAAAGTATGAGCATAATGAAGGAGTGTGAGTACCCCTAAAAGCATTGCTCTACACAACAGAGACAGACAGATACACACACACACAGTTGCCAAGTCTGGGGTTAGAACACCTAACTACTTTATCACACTAATATGCAGTTACAGGATGCTACAGAGAGGGCAACAATCTTCCCAGAGGTGTATTTCTAGGTGGGTGACATCAGCAGCCTTGCCAAAGTTGAGTATATGAATTGTAGGTGAGTGCCTAAAAGCATTGCTCTCACAGAGACAGATAGACACACACACACTCACACAGTTGCCAAGTCTGGGATTAGAACATACCTAACTACTTTATCACACTACATAGTTACAGTATACACTATGGAGATTACTGGGCTACAACCTTCCCAGAGGTGTATTTCTAGGTGGTGACATCAGCAGCCTTGCCAAAGTTGGGTATATGAATTGTAAGGAGTGTGAGTACCCTAAAAGCATTGCTCTCAAATCAAACCGGGCCAATTTGGGGTTTAGAACACCTACCTAACTTTTATCACACTACAGCAACAGTTACAGGACACCCCCGGAGATTACTGGGCAACAACCTTCCGAGGTGTATTCTAGGTGGGTAACATCAGCACCCCCAAAGTTGAGTATATAAATTTGGAGTACCCTAAAAGCTTTTTCTCACACATTTAGACACACACACAAACATTTGCCAAGTCGGGGGTTAGAACTCCTACCTAACTAGTTTATCACACTACAGCAGTACACAGTTAGGGATGCCACGGGATTACGGGGCTCAGCTCTCCCAAATGTATTTCACATTGGATACCTCAGCGGGTTTTCATAGTAGGGCTATGGGGGGGGGTGTTCATCCAAAACCCCTTTTGTGGGGTTGACACAAAAATGCGGCACACATGGGGTCATATGTCACAGGTACGTGTATACAGCTGCTAGATGACTACTTCCTTGTACAGTCATGTTGCACAGCTGGCAGTGACAGATACTGGTGGCTAGTATCTGCAGTGAGTGACATCTGCACCTCATGTGTTTGGGCCCTTTGGCTGTGTGCTTTGGGGCAGGCCTGGATGGCTCTTGTCACAGTGACCCCTTCCACAATCTATGTACATCTACCTTTGGCTTATTATAGTGTGTTGTCCTGACATATATGTCTGTATTCCTATCCATGTGTGTGCAAGGCATGAGGGGGCATACTTTACTGTCTGCACTAAAACCTGCAACTGCCAGATATGTCTGGTCCACTGGTGTTTGCAGTCATGGCCTTCATGTGTTTAGTGTGTGAGCATGCCCAGTATAAACCCTTTTAGTATGTTGTAGACTGACATTGCCTTCATTTTCAAGTGTGGGGCATGCCAGTATGGCCTCTGTATTGAATCTGTGGATCGTGTCCAGGAGTTTGTGCTGCAGTGCTGACCTTTGTGTTGTACACCAACAGGTAGCATCCCGTCTCTGCAGGGTATCCATCGATCATTTGGCTTTGACTGTTACTACATTTCTGCATAGCAGGGGGCACACCTGACTGTTTCTAATTTCACAAGGGGGGGGCATTGTAATGGGGGGACACCTGACATTTTACTTTCAAGGATGGGGCACACCTGACTGTTATTACATTACTATGTAGGATGGGGGACACCTGACTATTTCTACATTTCTACACAGGGTTGGGGGCACACCTGATTTTTATTACCAAATTTT
>NW_025055257.1:0-7682 GCF_019279795.1 Protopterus annectens
GGCGTGACATTTTTTAACATTTTTAACCCCCAGGGTACGGTGGCCAAAACCACCCCTCATGTGAGAAGCCAGAGTTTTTTGTCAAAAAAATAGCTTCCTCCCTCTAACATCTTCGTTTGCCTCCCTGATAATAATTATTAAGGGGCCAAAAACCTATAAGATGAATTGTTGGCCCCACCGGGCCCTTAGAAATAAAATAATAAAACGGGAACAGAATATTTAAAGCAATGCATTTAGGGGATCAGTAAAAGACCTGGAAAAGAATCAAGAGGTTAGCGATTAAAAGGATTTGGCCCAACCCTCAGAAAACGTGCGCTAACGCAAACAATTTTAACACGGCGCTTAGCGAAAATGTTGGGGACATTTAACCGTAGCAGTTTTTCCCTTTTTAGGCAGCGGGAAAAGGGGGAATGTAACACCAGGGAAACCTTTTTCATCCAAATTATTTAAATGTTAATTCCACAGTTACCCCTGTACAATTGAAATGTCACCAAAAAAAAGCAACGGTAACATGGAAAAGGGAAGGGATGATGATGCGTAAAAAAACCCCTCCAGGGAAATTTTCTTTTTGAAATGAAAATTCCCAACCTAAGTAAAAATTTAAAAACAAGAAAATAACAGAAAAAAAAGCAGGGGGGGTATGAAGGAGCAATTTGAAGCACACATATCCAATGAAAACCAAATATTAACGTAAGATTAATTGCGGTTTGTTGACCGGGTAAGATGTCTCAACGGGGGATGGACAGTTGGAACAGAATCCCCAAATGGAAATTTGGAACCACATACAAACATCATGAGCAGGGGAATTTGCAGTAAACATCATGCACAGGGGGCATTTTAAACCGAAGGGGGTGGGTTTACCTAACCCCCAAAGGCATTTTTATGGGATACACTGAATAAATGTGAAGGGAAGAAATACTGTTTAGTGATTATAGATATATTACAAAATGGGGGAAACATTCCCCAACCCGGAACCGGGTCAGCAGCGTGGGAAAGGTCCCAGTAAAATAAATATCCCCCGATTTTGTAAAAAGCTACATGACAATAGCCCTTTTGTAACCAGACAATCCAGCAACCTGGGGATTAATTTCCCGAATAAAATTCATGTACAACCCCCATCACATGACTGGGGGCGTACAATGGGATCCCAGAAATAAATTAGGAGGGGTGGGTACACCCAGACATTGCATTTGTGTCTAAGCATTGCTGAGCATGACAAAGTTCCAAATGTAAAGTGTTTATTGAAAAATTTGGAATGGCATATCATTTCCAGGGGGAAAAGCCATGCCTGCAGAGCTGGAGGTCGATGGTAAGAAAGGTCTAGAGGATTTTTAACCAAAACACTGTTTTGCAGTTAAATCTTTTACAGATAAAGAGCAACCGAAGTAAAAGACCTGTGTGTATTTTCATGTTACCCAAAAAAGTAATTAGCCCAAAGGGGAAAAGGTTTGTACCAGGTACTGTTACCCCTACTGCAGTAAATTTTTGGGGGGGTTCCTGGGTTCCCCCACTTTTAAAACCCGGTAAAGGATATCAAGTCTGATTTACATTTTAGTAAAACCATAGAGACAGAATCCCCGGGGCCAGACAAAACAATACAAAGCAACCCCAAAGACATTTGGTTTACTGTTTGATCATACCCTATTAACCATTTTTGTTTTTTACATTTGCTGGGACCTTACCTGCATATAACTACACAGATACAAATAGTGATATGATGAACTGGCCACAGAGTGGCATCCCAAAATTTTACCTGGCATGGCGTGTGCATGTACAGACTATGAACATTTTTAAAATTTCTGTGTTTGTACTGCCAAACCTACATCATATGCAGGTCTTCCCATGTATGTTGTCCCCTTGGGGGTAGATTGAGACTTGTGAATATTTACACTTTGATACAGGTTCTGTGAGATCACAGGACAAAGTGGCACTTTTTACCTGTTACAAAAAAGGGGTTTTTATAAACATGATACAGTTCAAGTTGGTGGGAATTTTTAACATAACTGTGTCTTACAAATGTCATATAACAGCCAAAGATCACAGTACTAGTTGTAGCACCATTCATGATTTGTATTGAAGCTTCATGAGAACAATGTTGAAGATGTGCAGAAACATCCTGAATTGTATAAACAGTCCTCTGTATAGACAGGAAAATGTTACATGCAGAGTTAACCCGCATCAGTAGTAAAGTAGAATATTGTTTTTTTGTTTGTGGGAAAAAAGCATATCAATGGTTACCTGAGAATTGGCCCGGGCAGTTGTTTTTGGGTTATCTGGCTCCAGTAAATGACATACTGCACAATTGCCTCTGGGGCAACGAACTTAAGACATATAGCTAAGAACTGGGAACACAGTCGAGAAACCTACTAATCCAGGGGGGAAATGGAAGCTGTTCTGAAACACCAGTATTCGGCAAGAGATAAAGGAATATAGATTCATATGGGCTTGAGTGGCAGCGGCATAGCCTGGGCTGGAAAAATCCCAGCTTGTGGAGTAGTGAAATCAATCAGGGAACAGAGGAAGTTGTAAAAACCCTTTCGGAGGAATGAGCAATGTGACTTTCGCTCTTGAACTTGTGACTGATGAACTGGATGCAATGAGAACTGTTGTGTCACAAAATGTAATAGGGGGACTGCACCCTGGGGGGAAAAACCCGGTTATCAAAGAAGACCGCTGTGTCTAAGTACCATAATAAGACCCAAAATCAACGCCCACCTAGAGGTAATACAGCAGGTGTCATCCATGGCGGAACCAGGCCCAAACCCACTGGAACCATTTCCACAAACCATTTGGTGGATGGGGTTCAGCTATAAAATCTTGATTGCCATTTTGTTTTTCTCTCATATTGGGAGCATGTGTCTGTTGGGGTACTTTGCATGAAGTATTAGTCAGGGACTCTGTCGTATCTGTAGAGACTATGTATCAAGACCTGTAGTGGTATTTGTCAATACAAAATGAAATCCTTTCTGAAATGTACAACAAATTTACTTGCCTAGTTAAGCGTTCCAAAAGGAAGAGGCTAGGGGAAAGAAATAATGTTGTATATGTTTCTGGATAGAATAGAAGCAATCAAAGGAGGGAGAATGTTAGCAAAATATATTTAACCATATATATGACGTGCTAGTTTAGAAGCAAATAGTGTATAATGCATATTATTCTATTTACAATATGGCAGTAGAACTTATCATGCATGTAATTGCCTGTAGTGTAGCTGCAGTGTGATTGAACCCTGACCCTGGCAGTAACCAGTGCAGCAGGTGTATGTCATTCAGCATTAGTCATCTGCTGGGTTAGAGAATAATAAATGTATGTACAGGTATATCTGTCATCCTTCCACTGAGGAGGATGGCCTTGTGAGCTATCTAAGACAGAGTACAGCTGCTCAAGAGACAAAGGAACCTAGTAGGAAATGAAGTGTGACGATCTGAACAGTTTGGAACCTTGACAGAGCAGAATTTACAGAAGGACATCTAATTGACTATGTCCCCAAGGCTGTGCTATCCCCATGGGAAAACATTTAATAAGCATTACCTTAGCACTGTTGTAGGAATACAATATTGTGGACTATAGTGATGTAAATGCCCTGTGACTGACCACATCATTAAGGGAAAAAGATGATTGTAAACACAATACTCATACAGCTGTTTTTTTAAAAGTTCTAAACTTGTACTGCATAGTTATTTGCCTCCTGGTGCACAGTAATAAAACGTTGTTAATCTGAGCTTCCTGTGTTATTGACTGTCATTTTGAAAAGACTAATGAGTGTTACAGTTGGATTTAAACAACGAATTGACAGATGTGTATGGTTTAGCATGGGAATAGGTCAACCCAACCACCACAATCACCATGTGTACCACATACAAACAGCCAGTAACACGCAGTAGTGGCATGAAGGCATACACGACTGTGGGAATAGTACAGGGCATATGGCACGTGCCAAGTGCAGATGCATGACACAAACCCCAGGATGGGTGTCCCTGCAAAGAGGAACATGTGCCAACCACACCTCCCACAGATGTACTGGCAATAAAAACACATGCCAAACACACAGAAACACTACCGTCCAACACACGACTGCAATGGAGGCTGGTCAAACACCAACATGAAGCATGCACAAACAGGGACTTGTGTAATTGTTGCCTTAACACCCCCCCCATAGGCCAAAAAAGAATACAATGGACATATGCATGTAATGTTGTGAAGGATGTGTGGTAGTCCTCAGTATCACAGTGTTAGGGACACAGATACACTGTCATCAACTGTGACGGATGTGCACTGTAGACAGCATACCTGCAAGTAATACAGAGGACAATCATGTGCCACAGAAATATACACTTGAGAAAGAGGATAGGGGATAGACAAGTGTAAATGGGACAAACTATGAATATAGGTTCATACGTCCATAGGTACAGGGTAGGCCATCGCCCAGGGTTTAGCCATAACCCTACACCATAGTTAGGATTACTTTGCCAACCTTCTGTCAGATAAAATACTTATGATATTGCTGTACCTCTGTCAAGCAGTGATAATGATGTAATCCCGGCCTATATCTGCAATCCCCATCCAATGGACAACATACCCCCGAACAAGGCTAGGAAGGATCTCTGTCTCACATGTACTGTGATGTAGATCCACAGCATTGTGAGTGTCCGGGGATATGTGTCACCCAACACATCCATTAATGACCGTGACAAGGTTCATGTCACCTGCCCTTGTGGTTCTGAGGGATGCAGATACAGTAGGTGAAGCATAGACATGACATATGGGTTGACATGGCCTCTATGTCAGGCACAGGTCAACACTAAACAACAGGTATGTGACTGAATGGGGCAGGGGTCCTACAAGTGGGGCAGCATTACACAACTCCATGTCACCCTGCATCTGTTTACAAAACCTATGAGGCCTTCCCAGCTGCTGTAGGTGTTGGGTCAGATACCCTCCAAATGGGGCAATGTAGTCAATCATAGGTGTAACACGTAATGGGTACAAGGAGACAATGACCTACCCTGATGTAGATGTGAATCCCTGCACAAACAGGTGGGCAATGTAGAAGTCCCACTGAACCACGATAGCAACCGTGTGTTGGAATGGTGACCGACAAACTCTGTCCCCTGATCCCTGGTAATCACCCCTGGCTCAGTGGACAGCCACCTATATGCTGGACAGGGGGGACCTAGTACTCCCGACAGGTATGATGTTGCATTACTTAGCATTTAGCTGTGGGGCATGTCCCTGACAGCAGATATGCATATCTGGGAGGCCCCTTTGAAGGATATCTGTGTCAGATGTCCGTCCCACTATGGCACCTGTTTTGCAGTCATCTACAAACAATGTTGACCATAACACCCCCGTGTGTGCCTGTACTGTGGAAATGTAGATGTATGAGAGGAGTGGACCCAGGGAAGGGCCCCATGGGACACCGCTTTTGACAGGCAGTAGGACAGACATGCTGCCAGCAACTATGACCGCGTGGGTTGTGTCACATAGCCCGTTTACAACACATCCTGTGATGTCGTGTTCACATCCCAGCCAATGGGTTTATCAACGATACCTGAGGGGGTAATTTTTGAAGGCCTTTGCCAGGTCGAGGTAGGCTGTATGGACTGCAAGCCCCCCATCAATGGCTCGGTGACTGTCCCGTCAACCATGCTTTAAAGGCATGAACCGCCCTGAACAAGCCAAACCTGTTGGATGCAAAGTAGGGGCCCCCCTATGCCTTCATCTACGAGTATGATCCCCCCCATGTCTTTGCAGATAGGTCTCCTCATGGTAATGGGACAGTAATAACCAGGGTAGTGGAGGCATTGGCCCTGTGGGTGGGACTACAGTTGCCTGGACACAACCTGGGTATTTTCCTGAGGTGAGGCTACAAAGAAAAGCTGTCCTAACTGTGGGTCTAATTCCTCAATGAGATAGTGGAGTACACAGTCGGGTCACCAGCTGGTCTCATGGATGCTATGTCCCCTACCCTGGGGGGGGCAGGTCCCCCCCGTTTTCACAGAACTTTTGGGGGACCAAAAACCCCTGGTACAGACATCTTCATGTGGGGGGGGGTGTGGAGATGTCCTCACCGAACTTGTCAGCCCATTTTGGCAATGTGTGTATGTTGAGTAAACTCCCATCATCGTGAACCCAGTCAGAGCATATGTGGGAGTGACCTTCCAGGTGTGGAGCATAGCAACTGAAGGTGGTAAGATTGTCAGCCATGTCCATGTAGGTATATCTGTGGTGCCCTGGACCATGTCATGACAGGTGTAGCTCTACACAATATGACCAAGGGTGTCATACCTCACAAGGTGTCTGCCCCCCTTGTAGTAGCCACCTCCTCTTGTTGTAGAGTTTGTTTATGGCTGGAGTCCACCAGACCGGATGCTTGGCATTGGTACAATGAACCACAGTTGGGTAAGGGAATGCCTGGTTCATGCAGTCCTGTAGGTACTGGTGAGGCATATGTGATGATGCAGTGGCTGCAGTACTGTCACCACTGGCTCAGGGCCCTTTAAAGGAGACCACAGTAGTTTTCAGAATTGGGAAGTCTGCCTCTGAGCAAGCAATGTGTATGGTCCGGCAACACTCACAGCAACGGATGCCAATAGCAGAAGCCATTGTCCAAATAACATAGATTTCCTGGCATGACAATATGTATTATCATACATGTATTGACACGTGTCTGCTAATTACATTGCAAATGGCGGTAAGACCGGGCTAAAGTTCCCGTGATTTACCTAGTCTGGAGGTGTTGTTCCGACAATAAAGTGGCGATACTTTCCCCAACCCTGACCTCTGGGGGTTAATTAAAGGGTTGTTAACCTGCAACATTGGATGTACACCATTGGGTTCTGGTCTCGGAAAACATGGTTCCGTAGCACTAAAACTATGGGTAGTCAAGCAGACATCCGATTGTTGAACACACAGCATCAGTCAAACCCACTGGCCACAAGGACACAGTCCGACAAGCTCTACACTTTACATATGCACAGTGGTGTCCATTGTAGGACCCAAAAAATTTTTTCATGGAATGCCTGCCAGCTTCCGTCATCACCTACATGAACTCATTGTCGTGACCACGTCACAGCCCACATATGCAAAGCGTGTTTAATGTTGATGATAGCTGTCCATGAAATGCAGCACATATGCACAGAAATACCCAGGGTACCGAGTCCATAGAAGTCGTCCACATCACAGTCCCCCACATGAAGGATGTGTAATGGGTACTGTCGACTGTTGCAGTCAAGGGATCCTGGGTATGTAGAAACTGGGCTCGGTGTTTTTAGGGGAATCCTTTGTCCGCCCGTGGGAGGGGTGTGGTACCTGCCTTACTCCACTAATAATGCAAACCATCCACGGAGAATGCTAAATGCAGGGTGAAATGTGTACAGCCCTATACCAGTGTCCAGTAGGCAATTCCATGGATGGACAAGCGTTTAACAAGATGGCACCCAAACTGCAAACCCGGGGAAAATTTCACAGCATAAGGCATAAAACAGGAAAAAACATAGGGACACATTGACATTCCCATACAAATAAAACAGAGACCCCGATGGGAAAATCCAAAGCAAAAAAAGGGGCTGTAAAACGGGTGACCACTCAACCCCCCAAAATTTAAAAGCACACATAGTTTATTGCACCCGCTTCATAAGCAGACTGCTTCAGAATACATACAATGCAGTTCAAACCTTTAA
>NW_025055258.1:0-7917 GCF_019279795.1 Protopterus annectens
TAAAAGTTTTAAAAGTGTATTTGGTTTAATTTCCATGTAGCTTTGGGGGGGGGATTGATACCCGGGTTTTTTCTTAAGTATATTTTTTTCCTCCCCTTTTGTGGGGAAAAAGGTGACTAGCTGTTCCATTGCATTTGACTTAGTGAATTCCGGTAACCTTTGGGCTAGGGTGTTTGGGCTAGAATAAAGCACCCAGTGTATGTTAGTGTAGTTGAAGTCTCCCAATATGATGGTGTGTGGTGGGACATTCATATCCTCCAATGTCTTCAGGAAGGCTGACTGTGGTTCCTGAGATTGGGAGGGTAGTCTGTAACATGCTACCAGTTGTATAGCTGGTTTGCCTATGGTTATTTGCACCTGGATGGTCTCTGATGCTTCATGCATTGCCACTAACCTGGAGGTGGGGGTTTTCCTCATGAATATGGCCCTCCCCTCCCTTTTTGTTTTGGCCAGTTGGGGCCCAAAAAAGCATGATACAGTATAGCCTGGTACGCTGGTGTGCTCTCAGGAGCCTTGAACCAGGTTTCACTTACTGCACAGACATGAGATTGATAGAATATTGCGTACAGATATATGTAATACACACATACATATATAGATATATGTAGATACATATAAAAAGACAGATCTGACTGACAACAGATATGTCTGTATATGACTATCTCTCTCTCCTGTCCTCCCCTCTCACTCTCCCTCTGTCTCTCTCTCTCTTCCCCATCTATATGTATATATCATATCTATATACACACACATAATATATATATATATATATATATATATATACAAACATAATATATATATATATATATATAAATATATATATATATATATATATATATATATATAAAATAATATATATATAAAATATATACATATTATTTTATATATATATATATATATATATATATATATATATATTTATATATATATATACTGAGTGAGGCACGTGTGCAGATGTATTGCAACAGGTGCCTGGTGACAAAGGCATGGAGTGAACACCAGTGTGGATACTGGAGTACCATACCCCATTCAAAACACTGACATCAGTAACCACCACATATGTGCATGCCTGCCCACCACTGCATGTGTCAGGGGGGAACAGGGGCAACAAGTGTACAATAGGCTCCCCATTGATATACACAGTGGCACACTAGTCCTGTAATACCTGTACATGGAATGTGTCAGCGGACATGGTTTTTCAGCTATGGACATGTAGGTCACTGTACCCTCTACCCCACAATGTCCTACAGGTATGTACCTCCCATAGCTACAGATATGGAGAAGGACACGACTTTGAAGTAACTGTGTCAATGCACTCAAACACATTACCTATGCAGAGTGACTGACAAGACCACAACGACACATGAGGTCCCTACCTACATAGAGGTTACCACTGCTGGATGTACATAGTTGGTCACACCCATGACAGTTGTCCAACAACCATGGTAACACCTCCAACATCCACAACATATTACCTATGTCTTCAGCCTTGTCACTGCAGTATAGAGCACATGTGGAGGTACAGGTCCCTACCCACAGAAGCGACATACCCTGGAGTAAACCACACAGAATTAAGAAGGCTCCCCATGAGTAGATGTCAGACATACCCCTGCTGAATGGTATGCATATGGGTAATATGCCATATGAGTCACCCTGTGTAACTGTTTGTAAGGAGCAGGTATGATCATAACACGTGTCACAAGGGGCAGGGTAGCATGACAGTATGCTGCTGTAGGCCCAGGGCCAAAAGCATACTACCTACCTAAGACACAATGCTCACCCATGAACACATTGCAAACCAAATATGTGAGGTGTAATGCGTGTGCAAGTGACGGGGTGCATGTTATGTACTGGTGTGATTGCTCACCATGACTGTCTATCTGTCATGGTAGTGTGTGTCCTTGGTGTGAGGCCAGCGACAGATGTGTGAGGTATTGCGATCAACACATACTACATTTCCATATGTTGTGCTGTGTTACCCTGTATGTCACTGTGGTGTAGGTAGGGTTATGGCAAGTAAGAGTAGTGTGCAATACCAGTGAAATATGTAACGTGCATTGCATGCAGTGCATGGGTTGATAATGTTCCCCATACAGTACCTTGATACAAACCCCCAGTGTGAGGTTGTGCATTGGACCTGAACCAGTGTGCTGACTGCTGCAGTATACTAGTCTGTCATATAGAGTGTGCCAGGTACTGTTGCACAGTTGTCAGATGAGCACTGATATCTGGTCATTTACATGTGTATCCCCCAATAGACTGACAGATGCTATATATGGTGGTTAAGTTATATCACTACAGTTGAGTATTATGTGTATTATGTGTGCCATAGTTTGCTGACAGATATTGCTGACATATTTTCCTTCTCCTTTTCAGGGCTATGGTTCACCAGTGAAACCCTGTGTACTCCGCTGCAGAGGAGGAAGAGATACACCAGAGCCTGTTGCGGGATTTCACAATACTCTTTTCCTGCACTAGCCAGAACCAGCAGGAAAGGGCTGCACTGCGGCAAGACCTGGTCCGTCGGGTAAATGACATAGGCACACATAACCGGACATATGAGCAGGTACGCCATCACTGCAGTGATTTAATTAGAAATGTCCATCAGCGTGCGTCGGATATCCACAGGCAGCAGTTTGCCACAGGTGGTGGGGTGGCTAGACATCCCCCCTCACCAGACTGGAGGGACTACTCCTAAGTGTTGTGGCTCCAGCCCAACAGCAACAGCAGCAGCATACATGTGTAATGATGGAGGCTGGAGCCACCCAGCAAGGACGGAGCGTGCAGGTAACATGCCATGTGAATAGTTGACCGTTCTGTACACTGTTAGGTTATGCATGTGTGAGGTGTGTCCTCGGTTTGTAGCTGTAATCTTGGTTATTATATTCTCAATATCAGCAGTAGACCTGTGGAAGCTAATGCACTACTGAACTGCATCATACTCACAGTATCAATGGCGCAGTTGTGCCCACTGACAATAAATGTCTCATTTCTGCAGGTTCCTCTGGTGTAACAGAAAGGCAGCCTATCCATGCTGGTGAGTGTGTAATAACATTACCTTCAATACTCTTGATGCTAATAGTAATAATAGGCTGAAGCTATGTGTTTGATTGCAGGTGTGTTTGTGTCTGTGTGTTGATATCTCATATACTGAGGAGTGTGCATGTGTGCATGCATGCATGTGCATGTGGCCCTGTGTGCATGTGTGCATGTGTGCATGTGCCCATGTGGTGCATTTTGCATGTGTGCATGTGCCCCTGTGTGCATGTGTGCATTTTGCATGTGCCCATGTGCCCCTGTGTGCATGTGTGTGTGCCCATGTGTGCATGGGATGTGCCCCTGTGCCCCTGTGCCCATGTGGCATGTGGCATGGTGCATGTGTGTATGCATGTGTGTATCAGGGGACATTGATACACATTGTAAACTGTGTTTCCTGTCTTACTCCCACAGGTTCTGTGCTGCTCTGGTGTTGTGCAGCAGGGAACCTGAATCAGCTCTGTGGATAGCGATAATGATACCTGTGTAATGGCACAGGGGGGTGTGCCAGGGTCCATCATTGGTCAGCCAATTGACAGTAAAAGCTGTCGACCCCATCAATGGCCCGTCATCCTGCCAATACATCCCTTGTCACCAATGTCCCTAGGTGATGGACAGGATACAGTGGGCATTGACCAGGGTAATGTGGTATGGGTGGCACATGCACCCCCACACAGCAGCCATGGCCAGGGTCCTGACATGGTACCACACAGGCAGATGTCCGGGGGTTCCCGTGGGAGAATCCGTGGGCATACTCCCTGTCAGAGGGTGCCCACAGAGGTCTTTCAACCTCAGCTATGTTTGGGCTGTAATGCAGGCACAGTCTTTATGGGCACCCAGACAGGGTCTGGGGGCTGAGAGCATGCCCACAGCTATGAGTGACAGTATGGCGATGTTCGGCTGCCATCCGTTCCCCGAGGTCATTGACAGACGTTGGGGGACACATTAGATCTGTTCCACAACTACATGTCCATGAGCCAGGGCAATGGTGGGCCGGTTGAGGCATCGATGGGGCCCGTATGCCAGCAACAGCAGCAGCTGGCAGCCGCGGGACAACAACAGGCCAGCCCCCGCTCAAAAGTGCCAGCAGGCCGGACATGGGAACTTTTGGGTTCACAGGTACATATGTGTAGGTGGCACACATACATCATGTGTGTATTGACATTACTGATATAATGTATTCTGCTTTTGGAACAACCCCCACAAAATGGACAAACTGTGTGACAAAAACACACATGGCATTTGTAGGATACAAACCCCTACCTATGTTATGTCATTTGTGAGAGATGCAGTAGCAGAGTGTGTTATTAGCATTACTGAGAGGCTTGCTTCATCCTGCTGTACTTATAGGGTGCTGACATCATCAGTGTTTAGACAGTGGAATATGTAGCATGTGTTGTGTTGTGTTGTACTAGTTGCCAAAAGGAACATTTCTCTTCCCGTGGAATTGCACAACACCCCCCAAAATTCACCCCCACTGAGCACTTGCAGGATTTAACCCCCTACCTAACTATTTATGACACTTGTAAAGGGGCCGGGTAGCGGGCCCACTATTTGCATTACGGGGGAGGCTTGCTTTCTCCTGCTGTACTTATAGGGTGCTGACATCATCAGTGTTTGACAGTGGAATATCAGCATGTGTTGTTTGTACTAGTTGCCAAAAGGAACATTTTTTATATGGGGAATTACACCCCCACACACCCTGACCACTTGCAGGATTAAAACCCCCTCCCAAATTGTTATGATACTTCAAAAAGCGGGTAGCAGAGCACTATTTGCATTACGGGGAGGCCTCCTGCTGTGAAGGGGTTTTGACATCATCAGTGTTTGACAGTGGAATATGCAGCATGTGTTTTTTACAGTTCCCTAAAGGGAAACATTTTTTTTCCGGGGGTTGCACACCCCTCCAAAATTCATACACACACGGGCCTTTGGGGTTTCAAACCCTTATCTAACTAGGGTTATAACACTTGGAAAATGCAGTAAAGGCGTGCTATTTGAAACGGGGGGCACTTTCTCCTGCTGTACTTATGGGGTGCTGACATCATCATTTTTTTGACAGGGGAAATTTGCAGCATGTTTTTGTGTTATACTATTTTTAGGCTTTTCCCTTTACACATAAAATTGCACCCCACCCCCACTTCACACTGGGCACTTGCAGAATTAAAGCCCCTAACTATTTTTATGACATTTGCAGGCCCTAGCAGACTGCGCTATTTGCGTTACTGGGAGGCTTGCTTTCTCCTGCTGTACTTAAAGGGTGCTGACATCATCAGTGTTTAGACAGTGGAATATGCAGGGCTGACAGTACATAGCCACCTACACAGGTATCACACGGGATAGGACACTAATAGTAATGCTACTCAACATCAGCAGTGTAAACCTCAAGATGCATGCAGTGGAAACTGTCCTTAGCATGGGGTACAGCAATATCTGTGCAGTAACAGACTCCTGGTACAAGGCTCCCAGGTGCACACCTTTGCCAGGTCATACCTCATACCATGCTTGTATTTCACATGCACCAAACCAGAGCGGGGGTGTATCCAAAGGCACCCTCCCCCGGTTGGTGGCACAGAAAAATGGCCCATCCATGTGCAACTAACAGTGGGTTGGGCCTTCAGGTTCATAGCCTGGCCCCACCACCCTCCATACCCAGGGAAAACCCCCTTGGCCTTCCTGACAACACTGGGAATATGACAGTCTCTACAAACACCATTATATGGGTGGACTGCAACTACCCAAACATAGAGTGTGAGCATTACTCTGGCTCCCAAAACCCTATCTGAAGGGTTCTTAGCATTCATTCCCCATTGCTATGGAATAACTTGTTACCACTCCCACAAGGGGGACAACATGCTGCACCTGTTCATCATCAACATGTGGACTATATGCTTGACCAGTCGTGTATCCCTCACTGGTGGAATGACACCATCTACAACTCACTGTATATTCACATACCACATGCAGCCCCCGCATAGAACACCACAGTCATGCAGTTGTCTAAAGCAACCCTGTATTCACATGAGGCAGGCTTGGGACATGGGAACTATTGAAATTCACAGGTACATATTTTAGGGGGCACACACCCATGTGTGCATTGACATTACTGATATAATGTATTTTGCAATTTGGGAACAAACCCCCACACATGGACAAACTGTGTGACAAAAACACATGGCATTTGTAGGATACAAACCCCTACCTAACTATGTTATGTCATTTGGAGATGCAGTAGCAGATGTGCTTTTGCATTACTGAGAGGCTTGCTTCATCCTGCTGTACTTATAGGGGGCTGACATCATCAGTGTTTAGACAGTGGAATATGAGCATGTGTTGTGTTGTACTAGTTGCCAAAGGAACATTTCTCTTACTGGAAATTTCACACACCACTCCCCCCCCACTCACACCCCCCTGAGCACTTGCAGGTTTCCCCTACCTAACTATGTTATGACACTTGTGAGAGGCATAGCGGGACTATTTGCATTGGGGGGGCCCTTTTTCCCTGTACTTATAGGGTGCTGACATCATCAGTGTTTAAAATGTGGAATATGCAGGTTTTTGTTGTACTAGTTGCCAAAGGAACATTTTTCATTTAAATTTACACACACTACTCCCTCCCACATACATACACACACACTAAGCACTTGCAGGATTCAAACCCCCACCTAACCATGTTATGAACTTGTGAAACCCTAGGAAACGTGCTATTTGCATTACTGGGAGGCTTGTTTTTTCCTGCTGTACTTATGGGGGGCTGACATCATCAGTGTTTAGACAGTGGGGAAAATAAACATTTTTTTAAAGGGGAAAAAAATTAACCCCCCTTTTTTTGAAACAGGGGCCCCACAAGGGTGGCCAAAAACGGGGTACCTGTGGAAGGAAAAGGTTTTTTGGGCAAAACCCCCCCCCAACTGGTTGGGAAAATTAAAAGGGCCTTCGGGGGTATTTCCCTTTTTTTTTTTTTTTTTTTTTTTAAAAAAAAAAAAAAAAAGGGACAACAGGGCCTAGTATTGAAAAACCTTTTTTTACCCGGGCCATTTTTGTTTTTTACCTGTCAGATGCAAGTATCTGTTGCTCATATACTGTTTGTGGGTCTTTATTGCCATAGCTTCCTTCTCTATAACAACTTGTGTACTGTGGAAGATGTTTGCATATGAGTGGGACCCAACTTTACTTATGTCTCTGTTGTAATTTCACTGTGTGCACTGGGCAGATTTCTGTATTGTGGGAGGTTCCTGTGTTAACACATACAAATGCCAGATATGTGTGTAACTGCTGAATGTGACAGGGCCCTAAGTGTGTGAGCATGCCCAGTTCACAGTTTCTATGGCTTCTTGACTGACAGTCTCATTTATCTGGGGAATGCCCAGTGTAAACTTTCCTTATGTTGGGATCTGTGGTCCACCACATTTGTGTTTGTGTGGGGGGCATCTATTTCACATGTACAGTTGAGTGTTGGACATCAGGTTGTGTTCTTACTCCCCTGCTTTGTGTCTGAACCTAACAGGCATTATGCTGTGCCTGCAGGGTGCCCTGGGATAGTTTGCATACAGTTGTCAACATCCTTTCCTACTGACCAAACAGTTTTTTAGGGGGGGTCTTTTTTGGGAATTTTTTCCTTTTTCCCTTTTTTTTTAAAAAACCGGGGGGGGGGGAAAATTTTTTTTTGTTGGGAAGTAAAAAATTTTTTTTTTTACCCCCTTTTGGACAGTGACAAACAATGGCCATGTGCCTAGTCCATTTTTAAAGCTAGTCAGAGATGTTTGTCCTTCAACACACATTTACTGGTGTTTGCCATGACATATGTCAAGGTTAGTGTGCTGTGCCTCTGTCTACCCGACATACAGGTGATATCCAGGGTACCCACCATCTCCCATCCAG
>NW_025055259.1:0-7978 GCF_019279795.1 Protopterus annectens
ATACTCATACCTTGGCATGTTTATGTTCTCATTGCTTCTTACCTTGGCATGTTGTGTTCTCATTTACTTCTTCCTTAGGATATTTGTCCTCATTTACTTCTTTATGGCATGTTTATGTCCTCATTCACTTCTTACCTTGGCATGTTTGTCCTCATTACTTCTGCACTTGGCATGTTTATGTCCTCATTTCTTCTTACCTTGGTATGTTATGTCCTCATTGCTTTACTACCTTGGCATGTTTGTAACCCTCATTTACTTCTTACCTTAGCATGTTTATGTCTCATTTACTTCTTACGCGGCATGTTTATGTCCTCATTTTACCTTCCAGCATGTTGTATCCTCATTTTCTTTTGCCAGGTATATTTATGTCCTCATTTACTTCTTACATGGCATGTTTATGTAGTCATTACTTCTACCTTGGCATGTTTCTTCCTCATTTACTTCTTACGGCATGTTTATGTCTCGTTTTACTTCTTACCTTGGCATGTTATGTCCTCATTTGCTTCTTCTTTGCATGTTTTAAATCCTCATTACTTCTTACGTAGTATATTTCTGTCTCCTCATTTACTTGTTACCTTGGCATGTTTATGTCATTGCTTCTTACCTTAGCATGTTTATGTCTCATTTACTTTTCACCTTGGCATGTTTATGTCTCATTTACTTCTTACCTTGGCATGTTTATGTCCTCATTTACTTCTTACCTTGGCATATTTATGTCTCTTTTACTTCTTACCTTGGTATCTTTATGTCCTCATTTACTTCTTGCCCTTGGCATGTTGTCCTCATTTACTTCTTACCTTGGCATATTTGTGTCTCATTTACTTCTTACCTTGGCATGTTTATGTCTCATTTACTTCTTACCTTGGCATATTTATGTCCTCATTTTACTTCTTACCTTGGCATGTTTATGTCCTCATTTACTTCTTAGCAGCTGTTATGTCCTGTTCGTCTTACCTTGGTATATTTATGTCCTCATTTAACGCTTAGGATATTTGTGTGTCTCATTTACTTCTTACCTTGTGTTTATGTCCTCGTTGTTTCTTGTGCTTAAAATCATCTAAGGCCAGCTTTGAAGAAAAATTACAAGGCGCTAAAGATAAATCGCAGGCCTTCAACTTTGGTTATGTCAGGGAACCTGGGTGGCAACTCCCAGATATGCTCTGAGTTAGTGCAAGGTACAAAATACACTGAACCCACGACGCAACATCCTGGCAGACAGGTTCAGTGCAAACTCCCCTCCCACAAGGCAAATGTCTGTCCCAGCAGGTGTGGCTACTGACATCACAGATGCGCGGGTGAGCTGCCCTCTCCAAAGCAAAAACACAGCATCAGTGGGACGGACCCGATTGGCGCGAACTGCATCTTATGGCTCAAGAAGAACTGAACCCTCACATGGGAATAACAACAATCTCAGCCTTACCGAGGATATCGCTGCAGATGGCGTGCAGCAGTCCCCACTCCGCAAGGTGGTGCCTAGCGGACCCGAAACTGCCGCCCTATATGCCTGACTAGCCTGGGTCTGCAAAGCTATGGGCGTATCATCGCAGACGCAAGACATTGAGACCTTAGCCACTGGATCCACCTGCAAATTGACTGTTAAGGGCAGATGTTGCCTCACCAGACCTGGTGACTTCTTTCGGAAACAGTCACCAAGGCCATAGATGAAGGAAGATAGTCCACTGCCTACCTGGACCTCGCAAAGCCTTTAACACAATACCCCACCGGAGATCATAAATAAGCTCACCAATAATACTCCAACCCCTATATATTAAGATGGGTTTGCAAACTGGCTCAGGATGAAAACCCACATGGTCAGAATTGCGGGTGTCTGGGCTCACGACCAGTTACAAGTGGCATCCCTGAAGGCTCAGTCCTGGGACCTCTCTTGTTTGGTAGCATATATATTTCTCTAGAGAGTGAGCTAACACAGGACTATGGATCTTGGTTGCAGATGACTGCAAATAGTTGCCATAATTGACTCACCGATTGGCTGGCTTGTCACTCAAAAGGGTCTCACGAGACAGATAACTGGTGAAGCCATGGCCTAAAGCTAAATGCACCAGTGCATAGTCATCCCTTGGGGCATCAAAGTCTATAGATTACCACATAGGTGGTAATCCGTAATCTGGAAGAAGTAATTAGGGATTTGGGTGGTAGATAGCAATCTCGCTGTTAATCATTGCCAAAGTGCTTGAAAAGACCTTCTGTAAGCCCACCTTATCATGAAAGGGTTCACATCTAGATCGGTCATTGTGCCCCTCTACTCATCACTCATCAGGCCCATAATTGAATACAATGCCCCATTTGGGATGTACCTTACCGACACCTGCAGCAACTGGAAAGACCCCAGAAGTACCTCACCAAGAGGATCAAGGGACTCAAACAGATTTCAGATTAGGCTAAAACTCCAGCTCTACTCAATTCTTACCACTTCTCAAGGCGATCTGTACTGACGTGTAAAAGCCATGTCCAAACCAATTAATGGACGTACTCACCTCAGAAATCCAAATCTCTTAGGCTACATGTTCCAGGGACTTAAATCTCAGAAATAAATAGGACATGCTGGAGGACAGATTCATATCCCAGGGCTCCCCTCACTCTGGAACCGTCCAATCCATGTTAGGCAGAGCCCTCAACGACCCTCTTCAAGAGAAATCTTGGCGGTGGATGGGAGCTCATGGGTTTATCCTGGGATGTCTTCTGTCCCCACTAGACAGAGGCACAGTAAACTAACCTTAAAGGCTATCTTCTGTGACCTGCTACAGAGGCACAGTCAATAATCTAAAAGAATTGAAAGCCAAACACACTCTAACTTAGAAACATAAATGCCCCTGGGGTGACCTGATATCAACCTATGAACCTATGAACCTATCTTTATGTCTCATTTACTTATACGTTGCATATTTATATCATAATTTACTTCTTACCTTGGCATGTTTCTGTCTCATTTACTTTAACTTGGTATATGTATGTCCTCATTTACTTCTTACCTTGGCATGTTTGTGTCCTCATTTACTTCTTATCTTGGCATGTTTATATCCTGATTTACTTTCTACCTTGGCATGTTTTATGTACAATTTTACTTCTTATCTTGGCATGTTTGTCCTCATTTACTTCTTACATGGCATGTTGTGTCCTCATTTACTTCTTACCTTGGCATGTTTATGTCCTGATTTACTTTCTACCTTGGCATGTTTATGTCCTGATTTGCTTATATGTTTGTGTCCTCATTTACTTCTTACCTTGGCATATTTATGTCCTCATTTACTTCTTACCTTGTCATTATTTACTTCTTACCTTGGCAAAATTATGTCCGCATTTACTTCTTGCAGCAGCATGTTTGTGTCCTCATTAACTATAACCGCATGTTTATGTTCTCATTTCGCTTCTTTGGTATATTATGTCCTCATTTACTTTACCTTGGAATATTTGTATCTCATTTACTTCTTACCTTAGCATGTTTCTTCCTCATTACTTCTTACCTTGGCATATTTATGTCCCACATTGCTTCTTACCTTAGCATATTTATGTCCTCATTTACTTCTTACCTTGGCATGTTTATGTCCTCATTGCACTTCTTACCTTGTAGCATATTTATGTCCTCATTTACTTCTTACACACTTGGTATATTTATGTCCTCATTTACTTCTTACCTTGGCATGTTTGTGTCCTCATTTACTTCTTACCTTAGCATGTTTGTGTCCTCATTTACTTCTTACCTTAGCATATTTATGTCCTCATTTACTTCTGTAGCATGTTTATGCCCTGATTTACTCTTACCTTGGTATATTTATAGGTTCATAGGTTCATCAGTTCGCCTGGGCTATCTGCCCTGAATTCAACCCTGGCCGGGGTGTGTTTGAAACTGCCACCATTTTAAATAGTTTTGCTATGTCCTTTTAGAGTTGGTATAATATACTCTGTCTAACAGTGACACAAGTGATACCGGGGTAAACCTGTTACCTCCATCCATCATCAAGATTCCTCTTGAAGAAGTCAGTGAGGGACTCTGCCTAACCTGGACTGGATTTTATTCCAGAGTGAAAGGAGCCTCTGGGTTGTGAATCTTTTGCTCCAGAATGTCCTATTTATTTCAGTGCTGAAGTTCCAAGTCTCTTGAGCACGTGCTTCGATGGGATTTGGATTTCCTGGTGCAGCTTGTCCCATTGGTCCGGGTTGGACATGACGATGTATCAGGCTGAATCACCTCAGGCAGAAGTATGCCACTGAGTGGGGCTGGGTTTTGCTTTAACCGGTGATCATTGTGACCTTTGATCCCTTGGTGAGGTACTTTTGGGGTCTTTCAGTTGCTGCAGGTGTCTGGTGGGTGCCTCCAAAGACGTGTCCTCAATTATGGGCCTGATGGGGGATGAGTAAGAGGCCGCGATGACCTCCTGATCTAGATGATCCTTCATGATTACGTGGGCTATTTAAAATGTTTTTTTAACCACTTTGGCCGCGTGGTTTGTCAAATGAGAATTGCTTTCAACGGGTCCCCAGGTCCCTAATTGCTTCTTCCATACTTAATGGATTACCACTTATGTGGTAATTTGCAGGCACTGTTTTGCCAAGGGATGACTATACAATTTTGATTGTTGGCAAGGCCATGGCTCTGGCACCCAGATGTCTGCTATGAGGCCTTCTTGTGGGATGCTTTGTGTCAGCTGGAGAAGTCGATTATGGCACACGTAGTTTGCAGTCATCTGCGAACTTGGTCAGCCTGATCCTTCCCGTGTTAGCCTGTACCTCCGAGAAATATATACCCGAACTCATAGAGGTCCCTGGTCTGAGCCTTGTGGGATGCCACTTGCTACTGGTTTCGAGTCTGACATGTCTCCTGCAATTCCTAACTCATGTGTGGGTTCTATCGGTGACAGTTTGCAACCCATCTAGTGACATAGGGAGGTTTATAATGTTTAGCTGGTGAGAGCTTGTCCTATAACTTGCCAGTGGGGGTATTATTGTATTGAAGAGCTTTTGCAAGGTCAAGTAGGCTGTGGACCACCTTCCCCTGGTCAGATGGCGCTGGTGACTATTTCAAAATCAATGGGCAGGTTTTAGAGGCAGGATCTGCGCCATAGCAAAGCGAACTGGGTGGGTCCGGTGTAGGTCCCAATATCTTTATTTATGAGGTCCATGATGATCCTTTCCATAGCTTTGCAGACCAAGCTAGTCAACGAGCTTGACAGGCGATAGTTTCCAGCATCCGTTGAGGCACCACCTTTTTGTGAAGGACCACTGTTGCTGTCACGCCACTCTTTGGGTACATATCCTGCATAAGGCTGAGATTGGACAGTAGTTTTATGTTGGTTTAGTTTCTTCTTGGGTTCATGGGATGCAGCCAGACACGTCTGGTCCCCGTGCTGTGTTTTTGCTTTGGAGGCGGCTCTTACCTGGCATCTGAGATCTCAGGGGCACTCTGTGGGATAGATGTTGCCCTTTTGGTGGGAAGGCAGGAGAAGTTTGCGCTGAACCTGTCAGCTAGGATGTTGGCAATGTCTGTGGGTTGATTATTTTTTTTGTCATTTGGACTAATTCAGGCATATCAATTTACCAGGTTCTAACATAACAAAGAAAGCCTTGTGATTATCCTTGGTATGCATTTTTTTGTTGACTGGCATAGATGATTTTGTGTGCCCATAGTTTTTGCTAATGCCGATCAGATGCCTTCATTTTTTGGGATTTTGTCATCGTAGTAGCCTCCTCCTTCTATTGTATAGTTTGTTTTATGGCTGGGGTCCACCAGACAGGACGCCTAACTTTGGAGCATTGGGTCTTGGTTTTGTTGGGATTGCATGATGCATGCATCCCTGAAGTGTTCATATAATGCATTTATAAAGAGGATTCTCTTGATGCAGGCCGTATTTTCCACAGGCCGGGGCTTTAAATTCCCCTCGGTTTGAGGGGTGAAATTTGCTTTAGAAAGTTTTCACTGTGTGGTTTTCTGGGCAGGGGCTGGGGTTGGATGAGCCTCTGGGGTTAGTTTATGGTCACCAGTCTTACAGTAAGGGGATGATACACTTCTGGTCTGGAGCATAGAGTATGTTGGTGATGATCGGGTCCAGTATGTTTTCCCCTCTTGTGGGAGTGGCAGCAAGTTGTTCCTTAGCATTCGAGTTTATAAATTCTAGGAACCTTGAATACAGGGTGTTGGGCTAAATGTCTCCCAGTCTATGTTAGGAGTGGTTAGAGTCGCCCAATATAATGGTGTTTGGAGAGACCTTTATATTTTCCAGTGTTCTCAGGAAGGCAGTGGGGTTTCCTGGGTTTGGGAGGGTGGTCTGTAGCAGGCTATAAACTGGAGGCAGTTTTACCACTGTTGGTGCACATGGATGGTCTCTGATGCTTGGTGCTGTGCCACCAACCTGGAGGTGTGGGTAGCTTTGGCGAATATTGATACTCCCCCTCCTTTTGTGGATTCGTCCACGTTTTGGGGCTAAAGCATGGTATGAGGTATAACCTGGTAGTGCTGGGGTGCTCTCGGGCGCGACGGTTTCCTGTTGCTACACAAGATATCGATGTTCTCCATGCTAGGAGAGTTTGGTGTCTCTTGAGAGGTTTAAGACTTCCTGGCATTGAGTAGCATTACTCTTAGTTTCTTATCCTTGTATGATACCTATGGAGGTGGGTTTGTCTTTGAGCCTTGCTTCAAAAAGGCACATAAATTGGCAGGCCTTTTGTCATCCGGAATCCAGGGTGACAGGTTATGAAAACCGTCCTTGCGAAGCAGCGTGGTTTTTCGAGCATGTCATCCCAGGCAGACAGGCATTGATCCCCTTTGAATGACACCAATACTTAAGCCAAGTCTTGAAATTGATCATCTTGTCTTCATATTGTGGCATCATTCTTGGTGAGGGTAAGATGCTACTCAAGGTCAGGGTCATACTGGCCGGGCTACATGCTCAGATAGCTCCTCTATGTCTCTTTCATGTAGTCCAGGGAGGTACATCTCAGGTCATTCACACCAGCATGGACAATGACTGAGTCATATTTGTACTTGCCTTGGAGTGACCTGAGTGCTTGTGTTATGTGCGGATCCTAGCCCGACAGGCAGCTCACCGTGACCTTCTCCTTGTTCAGCCTGGTGAGCGGGGCGCCAGTGTGCCTGAAGATAGAGTCACCTATTACAAGTGTATCAAGTGTGTTGTTTAGCCTTAAGGGCTGTGACTGTTGGCACACTGGCTTTGTGAGCTATGTGTTGCACGTGTTTTGTTTTGGGGTAGTGGTTGCTTGGGTGTCTGCTTTGAGGTCTCTGCTGCTTAGGCAGATTTTTTTTTAGAGCCTCTGAGTATGTTTTGTGTGTTTATGTGTTTGGTTTGCTGTCGTCGTAGGTCTATGTGAGACTGGAATTGTAGTGAGTGTGGTTTTCTCCTCCTGACTGGTTACGCTAGTACTGAGTTGAGAGAGCTTAGTTTTCCCGTTTGGCTATATGGTTGCATCTCTCACATGTGTTGGAATTTGTTTGGAGGAGGAGAGGGTTGTCTGTGTACATGAGGCAGTTGTAACATTGCCTCAAGATTCCCAGATTCACCAGCTGGACCAAAAGGAGATTGACAACTGACCTTTGGACATGCTAGAATAGTATTGGGAATTCCTTTATAATTGAAAACAAGGGCCAATGGGGAACAAAGTACTCAAGAGGGGTTTGTGAGGGTGTAGTGCTTTTAATTTTTAGTGCTGACTTATATAATTGCTTTAGTGAGCAAGTGCCAGGCTTTAGAGTGGGAATGGGGGAAACAGATCGTTTTAAACAATTGTCCAAAAGAAAAAAACCCCAGGGGATGCCCCAATGGGTTTTTCTTAAGGGAAACCCAAAAGTGACTAAGAGGGGTCCCCGGGAAACTTAAATTGGGGGAAGCCCACCCAAAAAGGAAAAGGGTTTAAAAAGCAACTGTTTTTCCCTTGAAAAGGCTTTTTTTTTGCAACAAACAGCAAAAAGCAATAAAATGTCAACCAAATCGGCCGCCAAAGGGGGTGC
>NW_025055260.1:0-7670 GCF_019279795.1 Protopterus annectens
AAGTGTTACTAGTTCTGCCTGGGAAATGGCAGAGCAGATTAAAGTGGAGTCATCTGCTTATTGAATGCATGTTGCTTCTGGGATGACAGAGTGGAGGTCATTAACAAAGATAGAGGAAAGAAGGGGTCCTAGACTAGATCCCTGGGGGACTCCTAGGGTGATGGGTAGAAGGGAGGATAGTCTGTCCTGCCAAAGGACAGCCTGTTGTCTACCACAGAGGTAGGATTGAAACCTTTGGAGAGCATGGTTATCTAAGGAGAAGGCCTTCAGAGTATGTTAACCATATCGAAGGCCTTGGAGAGATCAAGAAAGAGGGCTGAGGATAGTTTATTATTTTGGTTTTGGTTTATGATGTTAGAGAAGGAGAGTAGGGCTGAGGTAGTACTAAGGAATGGCTTAAAGCCAAGCTGTGAGCTAGCCAATAGGTATATATATATATATATATATATATATATATATATATATATATATATATATATATATATATATATATATAAATCATAGGAGGTTACTAGGCTAATGGCCCTGAGGCCCTTACAAACCTAGCCAAGTTTTTATCCACAAAAAAAGAAACCACAGTCAACACGTCACCCCTGTCAATGAAGGACTCAGGTGGAACCTCTGGGACAAATTTCTGGTTTCCCATCCACTCATCAAGGTTGCGCTTGAAAAGGGTCAGCGAGGTACTCCATTTGACATGCATGGGAAGGCCATTCCAGAGACAGGCAGCCTCTGGGAGACCAACTTGTGTCTCAAGCAGGTTTTTTTGATGTGGCATATTAGACTTGGGCCTTTTAAGTGGGTAATGTGTGAGTAGTTAGACTTACAGATATGGAGCATCTCTAGCAGGCCAGGGTCTTAAATTGTCTTGTTAGGTGAGACATAGATCACCTTTGAGCAATTTGCATGATACCGAGCAGAGCAACAGTGAATGTTAAGTTGTCAATCTCGCCTTCATTCTTGCTTGATGGGTTCGGAGCCGATCCTCGGCTCCGACTCGGCACTTGCTTTAGCTCGAGAACTCCTTTTACCAGCTCGAGGCAGCCCCATATCCCATGATGCAAGGCAGTAAGTACCCAGATCTCGTTTGCGCTTGGGAGGTCTTCTTTTTACCAGCTCCTGGTAAGTTGTTTCACTTTGTGATTTTCAAGCCCCTTTTTAGTCAAAAACTAATTTTTTTATAGTTTAAATTTAATTTCTATCCCTTCCTGACAGAAATTCCCTGTCTTTTGAATTTGTTCTTAGTTATCCCTATCCCATCCCCCCCTGTTAGGGTGTGTGTGTTGGTGTTTTTTATAGAATACCTTTTGGTATTTTGTGTAATTTAATTTTATTTGACTGGTGTGTGTGTGTTTTGTGTTTCGGCACCATGTCAAAGGAGAGGGTTTCAGGTTTTAAGAAGTGTGACTCGTGCTGTCAGAAGATGTCTCTGACAGACGGTCACACTTCTTGCCTGTATTGTTTGGGCCCTCTTCACCTGCAGGACTCCTGTGCTATTTGTCACTCCTTCAGCCAGAGAGTCCTGCAGGAGAGAAACAAGTTGATTCTCAGGGGCCTTCTTGCGGAGGGCTCTCCGGCTAAGTCGGCTCCACAAAATCAACTAAAACTGCCAAGGCCCACGCTTCTGTTCCTAAGCCTGCGGCCTCGGCTCCGACTCATTGAGTCGAGATCGTCCGCGTCTGGAGCCGATTCTGGATCCACAAAGCTTTCGGCGCCGATGGCTATCGGTGCCGAATCTGCTTTGACCACTTCGATGTCGGCTCCGACACCCATGTGGCACAGGCATCGGTGTCGGCTCCGATCGGCTCCGACACCGTTACTTTGGTGGCTGTATCGGCTCCGGCTGGAGCCGATACATCGAGACGTTCTGTCGGCTCCGAGAAGTCGGTGCCGACAGGATCTGTAGTATCGGCTCCGATGGCCCATTCCAGGAAGAGGTCGAGGTCTCCTTCCTTGGAGCCGATACTTTCGGCTCCGCCTCTTCTATCGGAACGGAGCCATCGGAGCCGATCTTCAAGGTCATCCAGGTTGTCAGATCATGACCTAGAGAGAGTGGTCAGTAGATTACTCAAGTCACAGGTACTGGCCCAAATGCTACACAGTCCGTCTCAGCAGACGACTGTTGGTCCACACCCCGTTACAGTTCCTCCTTCAACTCTACCTCAGAGCTTGGAGTTGGAGTCTTCGGGCATGGTTACTGCTACGGCTGGAGGACGGATACCCCCTTCTGTTCCTTCAGCCCCTACTCTTATCTCCTCTTCCTTAGAGGGATTCGGTGGTCGGGCTTCCATGGTCTCCTCCGAGGGGGTGAGTGGCATCGGACCCTTGTCCGAGCCCGCTCTTCCCTTGGAGCCTCGGCCTTGGTGAGCTCGGCTCCGACATCTGCCTCGGAGACTTCCCTTCGGTGGTCCCTGGGTTCCTAGCTCTTGAGCGGGTTCTCTCGGACCTGCCTGGGAGGGAGCATCCGAGGTGATGAAGAGTGTACTGGCCACTGGTATCAGTCAGCAGTCTATTCCGTAGCTCCTCCCTCTATGGTACCTGTTGACATCTCTGCCACTTCTCTTGCTACAGGACCCAGAGATCCTCCGCCTCAGGTTTCCCCATTGGGAATTTCCCCTCTTCCGAGGATTCTCCTGATGTTTGGGAGATCCTCCTAGGAAGAGGACTTGTAAGAGAGCATGTGAACTCCCCACGGTCTATCGCGGATACTGTGGCAGAAACTAAAGTCAGGATCCCCTAGATCCCCTCTGAGGATGTCTCCTTCTCAGACATCCTAGAACTGAAACAGAGGCTTCTTTTGCTAATCCTCTGGTGATCCAGCAGTATACCGGCGATCGACCTCCACCTCCTGGGTGTCTCCGCCTTCGACCCCCTTATGCAGGTTATTGCGAAAGGCGTGGACAGCTCCTGACTCTGCTAGAGCCCAGTCCCTAGGAGGCCTTCTAAATTTATCACTGCCCTAGTGACAAACAATTCCTTACCAAGGGTGTCCCTTTGATGCCATGGTGGTGGCTTTCTGACCGCAAAGAACTTACCGAATCCTTCCGTGCCGTCCATCCTCCTAATAAGGACTCTAGGACCATGGATAGGTCTGACAGGATATTTTCCTCAGCGACCTTTGCTGTCGTTAGCTGAACCCACCACAGCATCTTTGTCCTTCACAGACTCAGAGATATCCTGGGAGCTAGATAGTTTCAGGATCCTACAGCTGCAGGGGCTCAAGAAAAGATTGTAGCAGCTAGGAACCCTCAATTCCAGTGCCTAACTCTCCATGCGGCTGTATCTTATGCTGTGGATGGAGCGGAAGGTAGGCTTATAGCACAGGTGTGGCTCTTAAATTTTAAGCCTGGATGCAGCTATGTGATTTCGGATCCTTTAAGTCTTTTTACACACAATTCTCCCTTTGATGGGTCAGCTTTGTTTGGCCCTCAGGTGAAGGAGACCTTGACCAGGTGTGAGCAAGACGGCAAGACTCTTTCTGCTGTTGGAGTCCGCTTTTCCACCCCTTCTAGGCCTTATCCCAAAGGACAGAAGGGTGGGAAGATGTGGTTCCGTAAATCCCAAGGAGTCACGCCGATTCACGTGGTCAGTTTACCCCTAGAGGCAGAGGGGTAACAACAACAGACGCCTCTAGAGGCAGAGGGTCCAAGAACCAGGGAAACAGGGAGCCTCTCTGATAAGCCCTTTCAGCATCCCTGAGGTGTTGCCCGGCTGTCCCTCCTTGGAGGCAGTCGGGGCAAGATTATCACTGTACCCAGAAGCCTGGCATTCCCTCACTCAAGACAGATGGGTACAGTCGATCATATCCAAGGGTTACATAATTCCTTTCGAGGAAAGTCCCTTCCCCCTCAAGTTCCCTTCCAGATGTACCACCCGGTCTAAGGGAGATTGCAGAGTCAGAAATCGCAAAACTACTGCAAAAAAGAGCCATTCAGCCAGTTACAATAGACCATTCAGAGCCCGGAATCTACTCAAGGTTCTTTTTGGTCCCCAAAAAGACGGGAGACTGGAGACCAATATTGGATCTCAGCAGACTCAACAAGTCTGTCAGGAAGACAAGATTCCGAATGGTCACTCTTCAGTCAATTCTGCCCTTCTTACAGAAGGACAACTGGATGTGCTCAATAGATCTTCAGGATGCCTACTATCACATCAAAATTCACAGACGCCCCAGGAGATTTCTCCGCTTCTGGCTGGGGTCCAGTCACTTCCAGTTCAGAGCCCTGCCCTTTGGTCTCACTACAGCCCCCAGAGTGTTCACCAAATGCATGGCAGTGGTCACGGCTCACCTGAGACGTCAAGGATTCCAGGTGTTTCCGTATCTCGACGACTGGCTCCTGTCAGCCACCACCAGGCATCAGCTTATACAAGCCAGGGATTACACAATAGACCTTTGTTCTCATTTGGGCATCTCAGTCAACTTCGAAAAGTCATCCTTATCGCCCTGCCAGTCTATTACCTTCATAGGCAAACTTAAACACTGTTCGGATGTCAGCTACCCTTACAGAACAAAGAGTTTCAGACATTCAGACTCATGTCAGGATCATTCTGGCCAGCAAGAAAGTACAGGCCAGAATGGTTCTAAAGGTATTAGGTCTCATGGCTGCGGCCATTACTCTTCTTCCCTTGGCTCGATTCTACATGCCTCCTTCAGTGGATGCTGTTCACACAGTGGTCATACCAGCAACTCCCAATGCGTCACCAGATTCTGGTGACACAAACATGCAAAGAACATCTTGCTTGGTGGATCACATCCTCAGGTTCACCAAGGCAGGTGCTTTGTACCTCCGTCCCCGATAGCCACTGTCACCACGGATGCCTCCCTGATCGGGTGGGGGGGTCATTATCAGGGCAGGATGGTTCATGGAGCGTGGCAACCGGTCGAGTACCATCTGCACAGAAATGTCCTGGAGATGAGAGCAGTGCTTTTAACGCTTGCAAGCCCTCAACGACTTTCTTCCCGTAGGGACAATTGCAGTCCACACAGACAACATGTCTGTAGTGTGGTATATCAACAAACAGGGCGGAACCAAGTCCTACCCCTTGTGTCGAGAAGCGCTCAGACTTTGGCAATGGGCGATCTCCTCTCATCGGTTTCTGGTAGCAACGCATATCCCTGGGAAAACCAACATTATAGCGGACAGATTGAGCAGAGCTATTCTCATGCCTCACGAGTGGTCTCTCAAACAATCCGTAGCGGAAGAGATTTTTCTGGAATGGGGTCGTCCATGTTGCGATCTTTTTGCTACTCCCCAAAACAGCAAATGTCCAGACTTCTTCAGCCTCTTCCCTCTATCAGGCCATCCCCCCAGAGACGCTCTGACCCAGGATTGGCCCCAGGGACTTCTTTATGCCTTCCCTCCATTTCCTCTGATCCCTCAGGTGATCCAGAAAGCTACCGTTTTGAGAGCCAAATTGATTCTCATTGCCCCTTACTGGCCTCGACAAGTTTGGTTCCCGTTCCTCCATCATCACCTTTTGGTGCAGCCGTGGCATCTGGACCCAGTGCCAGATCTACTGATTCACCAATCCGGTCAGCTGCACCAGTCAATCCCTTCTCTCAACCTCACAGCATGGTTGCTCCACTTCCTTCCTTAGCCAGGCTTCCTTTGATCTCTAACCCAGTTAGAGATATCATTGTAACTTCACTAAAATCCTCTACCAGGAGGATTTATACAAGCAAATGGAAACGTTTCTCTTATTGGGCTAAGGCCCAAAATATTGATCCTTTTACTGCCCCTGTTCAGGCAGTTCTGGACTTCTTAGCAGAGATTTTTCATGCAGGCTCCTCTTCTTCCACAGTCAGAGTTCAGTTGGCTGCTATTTCTAATTTTCATGTCGGAATAGCAGATCATAATATTATGTCCCATAGGCTCTGCAGGGCCTTTTTGAAAGGAATTTTCCTACTAAAGCCTCCAATCAGGAATCCTCCTCCTCAGTGGGATCTAAATTTAGTGCTGACATCTTTGATTCTTCCCCCCTTCGAGCCAGCTGTTTCTTGTTCCCTAAAATATCTTTCTTGGAAAACGTTATTTCTAGTGGCTATTACATCTGCCAGGAGGGTGTCTGAACTTCATGCTCTTTCGGTTCGACCCCCCTATTTGATTTTTCACAAAGACAGAGTATCTTTGAGAACTAATCCATCCTTTTTACCTAAGGTCGCTTCAAAAACAATCTGAATCAATCCATTGATCTCCCTGTATTTTTTCCTAACTATTCAGATAGAGCTGAACAAAAGCTACATTATCTTGACGTCCACCGTCAGCTTAGATATTATTTGGACAGAACAAAAAAATTTAGAAAATCTGATCAACTTTTTGTTTCCTATGCGGATAATAAAAAAGGCCTTCCTGTTTCTAAAGTGACTTTGTCCAGATGGCTTTCTTCGGTCATCACTGAAATTTATACGATCAGGGGAAAATAGCTGTGCTCAAAACCTAAAGCACATTCAACTAGGAGTTTAGCTACTTCTACAGCCTTTCAAGCTAGACTGCCTTTGGACACTATTTGTGCAGCGGCCACTTGGGCCACTCCTCACACTTTTGTTTCCCATTACAAATTGGACTTGGCCTCCAGGGACAGAGCCAGTTTTGGCTCTACAGTCCTCAAGAGTTTGTTCCATTGAGCCACCCAGGATAGAGGTGCTAGGCACCCGGTCCCATCAAGCAAGAATGAAAGCGAGATTGACAACTTAACATTAAGAAGTTATGTACCTACCATAACGTTCCATGTTAGTTGTCTTCTCTCGCCTTCTTTCTTCGACCTCCCTCCTTCCCCTGGTCTGGACAGACCTTGTATAAGAAACTATTATGCTAAAGACCATTTAGACCTGGTCCTTTTTCCATCTGTAAGTTTCTTCTTCCTTTGGGAAGTATTTTATGCTTGGTGTTATTGCCCTTTGTCAACAAACGAGATCTGGGTACTTACTGCCTTGCATCATGGGATATGGGGCTGCCTCGAGCTGGTAAAAGGAGTTCTCTAGCTAAAGCAGTGATGGAGCCGAGGATCGGCTCCGAACCCATCAAGCAAGAAAGAAGGCGAGAGAAGACAACTAACATGGAACGTTATGGTAGGTACATAACTTCTTATTTTAGCCTATCCACATAGGACAGGTGTTGGAGGCCATGGATTCTCCTGAGACACCTCTGTGGCTTTTCCAATTGGTGGTGTTTGAAGAGCTACATACCAAATGGGGCATTATACTCAATTATTGACCTAATGAGGGGGGAGTACAGAGGTAATAGCCTCCTTTTTTTCTGGATGCAATTCCTTTACTTATAAAATGAACCAAGTATAGGCTTTTCTGACCACTGCTGCCACATGATAGTCAAATGTGAGTGTTGTCAACCTAAGTACCCAGGCCTCTCAACACAGGCTGTGTGCTTATGGGATTGCCATTGATGTGGTAATCTGTAGGGGTCATGCTTTTGCTGAATGGTATGATAATACATTTCTTTGCGTTTAACTTAAGGTCATGACTTTGACACGAGTCATTTGTTGCTATGAGACCATCTTGCAGTATGCTAACATAATTTGGGGAGTATAATGCCCTGTTTGGCATCTGTCTGGACACATACAAAAACTGGAATGCACAGGGACACCTCACTAAAAGAATACAAGGCCTAGAACACAGAGAAGCCTTATTAAAAGGATACAGGACCTAAATAACA
>NW_025055261.1:0-6074 GCF_019279795.1 Protopterus annectens
CCTTTAGTTTTAATTGGTACAGTTCAAATAAATATTTTCACTAAAGTCCCCTCACCTTTGGCCTGCTAAGATCTAGCTGCATTCAACTGAACGTATAAGAGAATTTAAATACCTTTATCTGCACTTTTTTCAAAAATACAGTATTTAAATTGATTTAACTGTGTTGCATGATTATTAACTGAACTGAAAGTGTTAACTCTGTTCTTCAGTTATTGATGGCTTGAATTTTATTATTTGTTAGCAACTGCAGATGTGGGAGTAGCCACATCCTTTGATTTCCTCTCCTTGCTTTTTAAGTGATACAGTTTGAAATATTTTCTGCTTAAAAACATCAACTATGGCCGGCCAAGATCTAGCTGTATTCAACTGAACATATAATAGAATTTAAGTACCTTTATCTGCACTTCTTTTCAAATAATACAGTATTTAAATTGATTTAACTGTGTTGCATGATTATTAACTGAACTGCAAGTGTTGACTCTGTTCTTCAGTTAGTGCTGGCTTGAATTTTATTATTTGTTGGTAATTGCAGGTGTGGGGGTAGCCACATCCTTTGATTTCCTGTCCCTGCCTATTTAAGTGGTACAGTTTGAAATATTTTCTGCTTAAAAACCTCAGCTTTGGCCGGCTAAGATCGAGCTGTATTCAACTAAACGTATAAGAGAATTTAATACCATTATCTGTACTTTTTTTCAAATAATACAGTATTTAAATTGATTTAACTGTATTGCATGATTATTAACTGAACTGGAAGCGTTGACTCTGTTCTTCAGTCTGTGCTGGCTTGAATTTTATTATTTGTTAGTAATTGCAGGTGTGGGGGTAGCCACATCCTTTGATTTCCTGTCCTTGCCTATTTAAGTTGTACAGTTTGAAACATTTTCTGGTTAAAAACCTCATCTTTGGCCGGCTAAGATTTAGCTGTATTCAACTGAAAGTATAAGAGAATTTAAGTACCTTTATCTGCACTTTTTTCAAAAATACAGTATTTAAATTGATTTAACTGTGTTGCATGATTATTAAATGAACTGGAAATGTTGACTCTGTTCTTCAGTTAGTGATATCTTGAATTTTATTATTTGTTAGTACTTGCAGGTGTGGGAGTAGCCACATCCTTTGATTTCCTGTCCTTGCTATTTAAGTGGTACAGTTTGAATTATTTCTGATTAAAAACATCAGCTTTGGCAGGCCAAGATCTAACTGTATTCAACTGAACGTTTAAGAGAATTTAAGAACCTTTATTTGTACTTTTTTTCAAATAATACAGTATTTAAATTGATTTAACTGTGTTGCATGATTATTAACTGAACTGGAAGTGTTGGCTCTGTTCTTCAGTTAGTGCTGGCTTGAATTATATTATTTGTTAGTAATTGCAAGTGAGGGGGTAGGCACATCCTTTGATTTCCTGTCCTTGCCTATTTAAGTGGTACAGTTTGAAATATTTTCTACTTAAAAATGTCAGCTTTGGCCGGCTAAGATCGAGCTGTATTCAACTAAACGTATAAGAGAATTTAAGTACCTTTATCTGCACTTTTTTTTCAAATAATACAGTATTTAAATTGATTTAACTGTGTTGCATGATTATTAACTGAACTGGAGGTGTTGACTCTGTTCTTCACTTAGTGCTTTTCTTGAATTTTATTAGTGTTGGCTTGAATTTTATTACTTGTCAGAAATATCAGGTGTGGGGGTAGCCACATCCTTGGATTTCCTGTCCTTGCCTATTTAAGTGGAACAGTTTGAAATATTTTCTGCTTAAAAACCTCAGCTTTGGCCGGCTGAGATCTAGCTGTATTCAACTGAACGTATAAGAGAATTTAAGTACCTTTATCTGCACTTTTTTTCTAATAATACTGTATTTAAATTTATTTAACTGTGTTGCATGATTATCAACTGAACTGGAAGCGTTGACTCTGTTCTTCAGTTAGTGATGGCTTGAATTTTATTAAGTGTTAGTAATTGCAGGTGTGGGAGTAGCCACATCCTTTGATTTCCTGTCCTTGCTATTTAAGTGGTACTGTTTGAATTATTTTCTGATTAAAAACATCAGCTTTGGCCGGCCAAGATCTAACTGTATTCAACTGAACGTTTAAGAGAATTTAACTACCTTTATCTGCACTTTTTTCAAATAATACAGTATTTAAATTGATTTAACTGTGTTGCATGATTATTAACTGAACTGGAAGTGTTGACTCTGTTCTTCAGTTAGTGCTGGCTTGAATTTTATTATTTTTAGTAATTGCAGGTGTGCGGGTAGCCACATCCTTTGATTTCCTGTCCTTGCCTATTTAAGTGGTACAGTTTGAAATATTTTCTGATTAAAAACCTCAGCTTTGGCCGGCTAAGATCTAGCTGAATTCAACTGAACGTATAAGAGAATTTAAGTACCTTTATCTGCACTTTTTTCAAATAATACAGTATTTAAATTGGTTTAACTGTGTTGCATGATTATTAACTGAACTGGAAGTGTTGACTCTGTTCTTCAGTTAGTGCTGGCTTGAATTTTATTATTTGTTAGTAAGTGTAGGTGTGGGGGTAGCCGGATCCTTTGATTTGCTGTCCTTGCCTATTTAAGTGGTACAGTTTAAAATATTTTCTGCTTAAAAACCTCAGCTTTGGCCGGCTAAGATCTAGCTGTATTCAACTGAATGTATAAGGGAATTTAAGTACCTTTATCTGCACTTTTATTTTCAAATAATACAGTATTTAAATATATTTAACTGTGTTGCATGATTATTAACTGAACTGGAAGTGTTGACTCTGTTCTTCAGTTAGTGCTTTTCTTGAATTTTATTATTTGTCAGTAATTGTAGGTGTGGGGGTAGCCACATCCTTTGATTTCCTGTCCTTGCCTATTTAAGTGGGAGAGTTTGAAATATTTTCTTCTTAAAAACCTCAGCTTTGGCCGGCTAACATCTAGCTGTATTCAACTGAAGGTATAAGAGGATTTAAGTACCTCTATCTGCACTTTTTTTAAATAATACAGTATTTAAATTGATTTAACTGTATTGCAAGATTATTAACTGAACTGGAAGTGATGACTCTGTTCTTCAGTTAGTGCTGGCTTGAATTTTATTATTTGTTAGTAATTGCATGTGAGGGATAGGCATCTTTGATTTCCTGTCCTTGCCTATTTAAGTGGTACAGTTTCAAATATTTTCTGCTTAAAAAACTCAGCTTTGGCAGGCTAAGTTCTAGCTGTATTCAACTAAACGTATAGGAGAATTTAAGTACCTTTATCTGCACTTTGTTTTCAAATAATACAGTATTTAAATTGATTTCACTGTGTTGCATGATTATTAACTGAACTGGAAGCATATTGACTCTGTTCTAGTCTAGTGCTGGCTTGAATTTTATTATTATTTTGTTAGTAATTGCATGTCTGAGGGCAGCCACCTCCTTTGAGTTACTGTCCTTGCGCATTTAAGTGGTACAGTTTGGAAATATTTTTCGCTTAAAAACTCCATCTTTGGCCGCTAAGATTCTAGCTGTATTCAACCAAACTGAAAGTATTAGGAGAATTTAAGTACCTTTATCTGCACTTTGTTTTCAAATAATACAGTATTTAAATTGATTTCACTGTGTTGCATGATTATTAACTGAACTGAAAGTGTTGACTTTGTTCACCAGGTAGTGCTGGCTTGAATTTTATTATTTGTTAGTAATTGTAGATGTGGGGGTAGCCACATCCTTTGATTTGCTGTCCTTGCCTATTTAAGTGGTGTGCAGTTTGAAATATTTTCTACTTAAAAATGTCACAGCTTTGGTCAGCCAAGATCTAGCTGTATCTCAACTGAATGCATATAAGGGAAGATTTTAAGTACCTTTATCCGTACTTTTTTCAAATAATACAGTATTTAAATTGATTTAACTGTGTTGCATGATTATTAACTGAACTGGAAATGTTGACTCTGTTCTTCAGTTAGTGCTGGCTTAAATTTTATTATTTGTTATTAATTGCAGGTGTGGGGCATAGCCACATCCTTTGATTTCCTATCCTTTGATATTTAAGTGATACAGTTCGAAATATTTTCTGGTTAAAAACCTCACCTTTGGCCTGCTAAGATCTAGCTGTATTCAACTGAACGTATAAGAGAATTTAAGTACCTTTATCTGCACTTTTTTCAAAAATACAGTATTTAAATTGATTTAACTGTGCTGCATGATTATTAACTGAAGTGAAAGTGTTAACTCTGTTCTTCAGTTAGTGATGGCTTGAATTTTATTTGTTAGTAATTGCAGATGTGGGAGTAGCCACATCCTTTGATTTCCTGTCCTTGCTATTTAAGTGGTTCAGTTTGAAATATTTTCTGCTTAAAAACATCAACTTTGGCCGGCCAAGAACTAGCTGTATTCAACTGAACATATAAGAGAATTTAAGTACCTTTTATTCTGCGCTTTCTTTCTCAAATAATAATACAGTATTTAAATTCGATTTAAGTGTGTTACATGATTATTAACTTGAACTGGAAGTGTTTAGACTTGTTCTTCAGTTAGTCCTGGCTTGAATTTTATTATTTGTTTTTTTTTACCCAATTTTTATTTTTTCCCTTCCATTTTTTTTGCGTTTAAATTTTTTGTTTAAAAATCATTTGGGTAAATCCTTTATTCCGGTTAAGGAATTTAAATATTTTCTGCTTTTTTAAAAAACAGTTTTAAAGATTTAACTGTTTCATGAATTAATGAATAAATTTATTGCTTCTTATTTGGGTTAAATTTTTATTTGTTAAATTTAGGGTTTGGGGGCCCTTTTATTTTCCCTTTTTTTTAATTTTTAAATTTGAAAAAATTTTTTTTAAAAAATCCTTTGGGTGTCTGCCATTAATGAAATTAAAAATTTTTCCCTTTTTTTTCCCTTTTTCTAAACAGTTTTAAATTAAACGTTAGAATTAATAACTAAAATTTACTTTTCTTCAGTTTTTTTTGAAATTTTTTTTTTTTTTGAATTTAGTGGGGGAGACTCCCTTTTTTCCTTCCCTTTTTTTAATTGTTTGAAATATTTTTTTTTAAAACCCTTTTCCGTCGGGTTTTTAATGAAAATTTAAAAAATTTAAACCTTTTTTTGACTTTTTTAAAAAAAAAAGTATTTTAAAGATTTAATTTTATGATTTTCAAAAAAGTTTTATTGTTTTATTGTGTGGGTTTAATTTTTTTATTTTTTGGAATTGCGGTTGGGGGAGAATCCTTTTATTTTTTTTGTATTTTAATTTTGTTTTTAAAAATTTTTTTTCCTTCCTTTGGGAAAGTTTTCCAAGATTAAAAATTTTAAATTTTTTTTACTTTTTTTAAAAAACGTATTTAAATTATTTTCTTTTTTCATTTTTAAATAACGGAAATTTATTGTTTTATTTGTTCTTTAAATTTTTTTATTTTTTATTTGCGGTTGGGGTGCCCTTTTATTTTTTTGTATTTTGTGTGTTTAATTTTTTGTTCCTTCCCTTTTGGGAAGTTTAAATTTTCCTAAAATTAAAAAATTTGCCTTTATTCACTTTTTCAAATAAACGTATTTAAATTATTTTCTTTTTTCATTTTTAAATAATAAATTTATTGTTTTATTGTGTTCTTAAATTTTTTTATTTTTTAGTTTGCGGTTGGGGTGCCCTTTTATTTTTTTTTTTAAGTGGAAGTTTTTTAAAATTTTTTTCCTGCTTTTCCTTTTAAAATTCCGTTTAATCGTTAAAGAATTTCCCATTTGACTTTTTTTAAAAAAAACGTATTTAAATTATTTTCTTTTGCATTTTTAATAACGGAAAATTTTTGTTTTATTGTGTGGGTTAAATTTTTTTTTTTATAATTTAGGTGTGGGGGGGGCCCCCCTTTGTTTCCCCCTTTTTATTTTGGGGTTTTAAAAAATTTTTTTTTAAAAATTTATTTGGCCCCTTTGATTCTGTTTCCTAAATTTAAAATTTAAAAATTTTCTGCTTTTTTAAAAATTAAAATTTTTTGATTTAACTGTTTCATGAATTTAAGAATAAGTTTGCCTTTTTTCATTTTCTTTTTAATTTTTATTTTTTAATTTTTTTTAAGAAAGGGGGGACTCCTTTATTTTGTCCCTTTTATTTAATTAAAATTTT
>NW_025055262.1:0-13617 GCF_019279795.1 Protopterus annectens
TTTTATATATATATATATATATTATAAAAAATATATATATATATAAAATATATATATATATATATATATATATTAAAATAAAGGGAAAGCTTCCCCACCAAAAGGCACAGGAACACAGGCTTGAATCTTCTTAGAATATCCGTTATGCAAAATATATCCAGTTCATTCAAAAGAACAATAGCCCCACAAAAGTAAAGGGGACGTTCTTATTATGAAGTCAGAAACCCTTTCACCCTTGGAGGCTTCTTCAGACTGACAATTTAATTGGCACAGCCTTAAATAGTCAACTTGTTTAAAAAACAATTAAGTAATTAAAACCAATACTGAAGTGTTTTAAAAATACAGAGTAACTATTCAAAGACCCAATGGTAAGGTCACATCATACCTAAAGCAGCACTCTAATATCACAGTTTTATTAACACTTGTAAAAATATATAAAATATAGCATGTATATACCATGGCAAAACATTCCTCTATATCTCTGAAACTAATTTAAATGTTGTTTGTAATATTTTTGCTTTCACATAATGCTTGCAATATTACCCATGGGCCACCAGGTGGTTATACCCTTGATACCCTAATGGACAAAATAATTTCGACTGAAGGCTAACATACAATCATTTTTCACTGGTACTTAAAATAAAAGTGTAATAATTAATAGAGATAATGTATTTTAATTAACAAGGAATACATACTGATGGATATATGAAATCATCTATCCTATCCTATTCTAACTAACTTAAAAGTTCAAGGCTGTTAGAAAGGTAATAAACAATGCTGAGTCCATAAGAAGGTACAATGTATGAGGCTTTGGGATATACACTATAAAAACTATAGTTCTAAGCCCTATTACTTCTAGGTCCTGGGGAAAAAAATACCCATAGGTTAAACAATCAAGGGAATAGTATTGTGGATTAAAAGATTTGTACTAAATATACAATAATTATCAGTGTTTTAACATTCTGCCTAACCTTCTTCTTAAGGAATGGATAAATGTTAATTTTGTCATTCAGGCCTGGAGGGTGATCAGATTTACATAATAATCCACCTGGTTTCATATTCTAAGGTAAGTGTCTCCACATCCTCCTCTTAAGGGAATAATACTCTGCATGACAAAGAATGAAAAGTATGCCCATCCCTCTTTTTTTGACATGTTTAGCCAGGCATTCCGTTCATCTCCTGTTCTTATGCTGTAATTATGTCCCTTATTCTCTCTTAGCTGCCGTTTTTTTTTCCTTTTTAAAACAATTACTGGAACCACATTGAGCTAGGTAGACCACATTGTTTGTTCTTCATGTGGTACCTGTTAAAAAGGTGTAAGTTTGTCCTGTAATTGGTGATGTAAACTGTACATCAGTATTGATGTAGGTACATTGATTACAGTTATTGCAAGGAGTAGTTTTGGGGGGAGTTAGATGTCTACTTGTAAATTTATGACATAGTGTTTGCTTCAAATTGAACTTATTCTTATAGTTAAATCTGGGTTGTTCATCAATTGTTACAGATATCATTATCTAATCTTAACAAATGCCAATGATTGGTTAGTATTTTTTTAATCTCATTAACATCTTTTGTATAATATAAAGAGAAACTAACGTCTAAGTCTTTATCATCTCTATTAGTATCAACTTCCTTTTCTATCCCCGCTTTACTGAAGTATGGCTCTTGTGCTTCTTAACCCTTGCACTTCATCTATAGCATTGTCCACATCTCTCACATCATAGGATCTTTGTATAATCTACCTTTCAGTTCTTCAATCTCTTTATTAAACCCTATCCCCGTGGATTGAGCCTAGATGCTCTCATTAATTGTCCCTTGATTACATTATAAGATATGCTTGGGATGCATACTATTTCTGTGTAAAATGGAATTTCTAAAACACATCTTCCTGTGCGGAAGTGTTTATAATTCCATTGCTTAGTTTCATTACATTAACATCCAAAAGAAATATGTTCTGAAGAATAAGACATGGTAAACTTCAAGAAATGTGTTAAACCATTAATTTCCTTTTCAAATTTAACAAGGTAATTTTATTCCTTTCCAAACTAAAAGAGGTCTACAAACCTCTTATAGAATGCAACGTTATGCATAAAGGAGGAAGGTGAAACAGTTCTTCATTCTCCCATTGGGCCATAACTATGTTGGTAGTATTGGCACATGGGGGCCCCTATACCCTCATTTTGTATGTATAGATTCTCATTAAAGATAAAGACGTTATTCTCTAAAAAAAATTTCTAGGAACATAGTTAATAACTCTATAAATTGAACATCCATGTCTGCATGTTGTCTAAGGTAATTGGAGACACTATTGATACCTACATCATTGTATAACCGTGAAAAGGTTTTCGTCCAGTAACTAGCAAACAATCTTCAATGTTTTCTTTGATAGAAATTCATATAGTTGAGTAGAAATTGTTTGCTATCCTTTAAGATGTTCTCATTGTTCTCCAATACTGTTCTGAGATGGTATCCACAAAAAGGGGAAAAAGGTTCTGTCAACCATCCTGCCTGAGACAATGGGTCTCATGGGGGTTTTTTAATCTTATGTACTTTAGGGAAACCCTTTAAAATAGGAATTAATGGATGGTCAACTTTAAGAAATCTATAGAAATCTTTCTTAATCGATTACTTTTAATAAATCATTTAAAGTGTCATAGACCGAAAATTTTATAATTACCTCATTGATGTCCAACTTTGAATAGCTTCCATCATTATTTAACATGTCAAACATATTTCTAAGGTAATGTTCAGTGTCCATGACTACCAATGGTTTATCTGGGTGCTATTATAATGTTGTCGCCTTCTTTCAAGTCTTGTAGAGCCCCCTCTGTTTAAAAGTCAGATTATTTTTACTAAAATTTTTTACAATGTTTTGATCTTCTGCTGAGTAATAGTCATGCAAATCTTTTCAACTAACCTGCTGTATGTGTATCACAGGATTTAATGTTGGGGAATTAGTACTCACACGTTTAAAGTTGTTCATGACCCGGGCTCTGTCAATTTGACCAAAATCAAGTCTTAATTCCAAGTTTCATAACATTTCACATCTATTACAGTGTCAGTGTGTTCCTATTTGACTAGGTATAAAAGATAAACCCTTTCCTAGTACTAATTTCTCCTCAGCACTAAGCTCCTTACATGATAAATTTATTACTAAGGATTCCCTGTCTTGGTCCACATTTTTTTGAGTGTAGGACCCACTGGGTTTTGGGTCTGTGAACTTCCTTTTTGTCGCCCCTGCTCATGGAGCGTGAAAGAAAAGTTTTGGAACCCCCAAAAATTTAATTTCAGGTCCCATTTGCTGGCATCCTTTAAATATTGGGTATTTCCCTTCCAGTTTGGCCCCAAAACCCAAAAAATTGAGCCTAGGCAAATTAAAAATGAACCCAGTTTTTTTTCCCAGGGTATAATTCGGTTTGACCCGGACGGGCCATTATCCTAGTCTTTTTTCCCAATGTCAAGAAGACCCTTTTAAAAATTAAAGGGGGCCCCAAAACCCACTCCCCATACCTGACCAAAAATATTTTAATTTTTCAATTTTAAAATTTAAAAATTTGCAAAAAACCCATTTTCCCCAACCACTAAACCAGAGGGAAGAGGGAAAATTGAAAGCAGAATTTTCCCCCTTTAAAAATCCCCTTTTTGGGGAAAAAATTACAAAAACTTCATTAATTGGGTAGTCCAATATTTAAATTTCCCCCAAACAAGGTTTTGGGGGCTGGCAAATCTGGAAAGCAGGAAACTTTACCATGCCTTGCAAAAAAAGCTTCAAAACCAGCCCGACAGAAAAAAGTGTTCTTGAAGTTCATAACTCCAATAGCTGGTTTAAAAATAAATTTGTTGCCACCCCTTAGAAATTTTCCTTGAAGTGGCATTTGCCCAGGGAAAGGGCCTAATCCCAGCTGGAATTTTCCATGTTTTAATAACAAAATGAAATGCCAAAAAAATCCACCTAGAAATAGTTTGTTTTGCAAGGTTCCCTAGCTTTGCAAAGCCCCCAATTTCTGAGTCCTAAAATCCCTTAGTCCGGGCCCCAAAAAAAGAAAATTTCCCCGGGGGGTACCCTTAAAGGGAGTGGCAAAATCCTTTCCCTTTTATTTTGGGGTCCTGCAAAAATTTGCAAAAAAAGGGTTTTTGGGTTTAAAGCCCCGAAACCAATTAGGAAAAAAGGGGTTAAATACCGTTGAAAATTTTTTTTTGAATTTTTGGTTCGAAAAAAGGTAACTGACTTTAAAAATCCCAAGGGGTTCCATACGTTTATTGTTTTGGGCCGGCCCGGGTTGTTGGAGGCCCCCAATTTAAAAAGCAATTAAAAAAGGTTAAAGTGGGTTATTTTGGGGCTTGAATTTAAAAGGGGACCCGGGGTTAAAAACCCAAAGGGCAAAAAGCAAAACCTAATTTAGAAGGGAAAACCCCCTGGGCTTTTAAATCAGTGGGGGGAGGGCCATTTTTTGGGGGAAAAACTTTCTGTTCAATTATTTTCAAAAACCACTCTTTCAGGTCTGCTTCCCTCCTTTAATGGTTTGATCCTTCTGTTTCCCAACCGAAGGGGGGGCCGGCGGGGGGTTTTTTAACCCGGGGTCTTTCCAAAAAACTTCTTAAAATGGAAGGTTTGAACATTTGGGTTTACCCCCCCCCTTGGGCCCGGGTGGCCCGATTTGAGATTTTTTGGGGGAGGCCGAGTTTTAAAAACTTCAATTTTTTCACTGAGGGGGGATTTTACTTTCAGCTTTTTGAATTTTTCATTTTGAGCTTGTTATGAGGGACATTTTTTGGGAAACCCAAAACCTGATTGGGAAAACTTGGGGTTTTTTTCCCCCGGGGTTTTTTATTCCCGTTTTAATTGGTGGAAAATGTTTTGCAGACTTCCCCGAAGATTTTTGCCCCTGCCCCCGTTCCATAATTATGGGTGCCTGAAGTAAAGTTCTTTTGAGTCCACAGAAAATGTTTTCGGGGTAAATTTGGCCCTTTTTAAAAATCCTTTCCCCCCATAAAGAGGGAACTTTATGTGGGGAAAAAGTGTATCTTCCCACTTTGCCTGACTTAAATTTTAGTTTTCCCGAAAAAATTTGAAATCTCCTTTAAATTGAAAAATGGTGGAGCCTGGGGAAAGGTTTTATTGAGGCAAAAATTCTTTTGAACAAGGGGGAAAATTTTTGAATGGGTTTTATCTGGCAGGCCTCCTCATGGTCCATGGTTTGTTCTTTAGCAGTGGTTGGGACAGAATTTAGTGGCATGAAACAAGGTTTTGGATGTCCTTTCAGTCAGGGGGGTTTTTAAGAGTTTTAAAAAAGGAGGAAACTTTTGCCGTTAAAGTTTTTTGGGGGCGTCCAAATTTAAGAAAGGGCCCGCTGGGAGGACTACCCGCTTTATTCCCCCTAGGGGGGGGCTAGGCTTAGGGGGAAGGGTAATTCAGGGTAGAAGGGTTCCCCCTTCCCTTTGGGAGGGCAGGGGTCGCCGTAAAGAGAAATCCTGCCTTTTAGCTCCGAAACCCCCCGGACCTTAGGAGGAAGAGCCTTTTTTAAAAAAAATTTGGGGGTTTTTAAAACCCCCAAAAGATTTTGGATATCTTAAGGACATTTTTTTTTAACCCCCCTTTTTAAAGGCATCCAGAATTTTCCCACAAAGGAAAAAGGGTAAAACAAATTTCTGATCCAAATAGGGGTTAGAGTTTTCCAAAAGGGGGGAGGTTTTTTCTCCCCCTTCCCAGACCCGAAAAACTAGCCTTTTGGAACTTCCCCAACCTTTTTGGAATTCCCCGAAAATTTGGGGTTAAAAACTTTTCCCCTTTTGGGAAAAAAAACCCGGATGGCTTTGAAAGGAAATTTTTAAACCTTAAGTAAGTTCAGAAATCTGCTTTTGATAAATTTTCCCAAAATTTTTTGAGCCCTTTCATTCTGCCCAAGTATTCACAAAAACGGTCATGGTTCTTACAAAAGGAATTCTCTTTCCATTGGAGACTCCTGTTCTGGCCAAAAAAGGGAAACCTTCTCGCTTTAAAGCTAGCACTAAAACCCGGGATTTTTAGCGAAAAAAAGTCCACTAGTACCCCCCAAAATTCTTTCTGGGGTTTAACTGAAACCAACCCGGGGTTTTTTCCCCGGCCAAAATCTTTTTTCTTCCACAACACCCACCCGACTGAAGGACATCCCAACCTTGGGTTCATGGCACTTTATTCTGGTCTTTCCCCAACCAAACTGCTAAAAACACAAAGGACCAAAATGAGGAAAGCCTGCCAGGATTTAACCATTCAAAAATACCTTGTTCAAAAGGGAATTTTTTGGGCTCAAAAACCTCAAAGGGGGCCTTTAGGAAGGGGTAGATTTAACAAGTGCCCCACATTCGGGGGGCATCTAAATGGAAAGGGGGACAAACTCCTCCAACAAGCCTTCTTTAAAAAAGGAGGACAGATTTAAATGGCTTTTAAAACCTTAGGGCAGGGGTTTTTCTAAAGCCAAACTTCTTTAAACAAAAACGGGGGGGAAAATTCACCCATTTCAGGAAGAAGAAAGATCCTAAACTTCCAAAATTTTAGGAATTTCTCAAAAACTCCTTCAAAGGAAGCAGACAAATATTTCCCCCGGGGAAACTGGATTTCATTATTTTAAATTCAGGTTAGGGGTCCGCAAGTCTTTTTTCCCCCCAAAACCCCACTGCCAAATTTTCAAAAGGGGTTTTTTCCACCTTGGAAAAGGGGTGCCTTTTTTTCATTGGAAAAATCTTCTGGATTTTACCTTGTTTCTTCCCAAAGGGCTTTAAAGGAACAAAAAAGCCAAGGTGTTTTTAAAGCCCTTGGCCCCAAGGTACCCTTAGGAGGGGGAAGAAGCCCCAGGCCTTTTTCCCTTTTTCCCAACTTTTCTAGAAGGGGGTCATCTGTAAGTAAGCTTCCTTCCCCAAACACCTGGCAATTTTGTTTTAAAAAAAGCGGCTCCTTCCTCAAAAAGTTTTTGTGTTTGGGCCGGCCTTAAAAAAGGGCGAAAAAAGGGGGAAATTTTTTTTTTAGTCCAAAAAATTTTGGGGAATTTTTACCTTTTATGTGGCTTTAAATCTTACGAGATTACAAAGGTTTTTCCCTTAAAGTTCACCAGAAAATCCTATGATTGTCCCACCATTTTTTTCACTTTTGCAACTTTTTAGAGGGGGAAAAAAAAAACCCCAGGTCCTACCCCTTGGGGTTCGGTTGGGGAAAATTACTTAAACCCTTTTTTGCCCGCACTCGAAAAATCTTTCATGGAAACGCGTTTGGATTACCGCAAGAAGGGGCTGAGTTACGGGCCCCATGGGGTTTACCGACCCCTAAATGGGGATCCGACTAACCCCTTTTTCCAAGGTGGTTTTTTTTGTGGTTTTAAAAACATTTTTTGCCAAGGACCCAAAATGGGAAAAAATTTTACACTTTAAAGTCACGGCAATTCTTTTATTTGGCAATAAAATTTTTTGGGTTCACAGTTGTTTTTTTTTTGTTTAGTTTTAGGGAAGCCCTTTTCAAAAAAAAATATTTCATGGGTTGGGGGTTTTAGATTTTTTTTTCCCCTCAGGAAAGGGGATTCCAGTGGGGAACCCATTACTCTTGACTTACAGATTTTAAGGGGGGAACTGGTTTTTGGAGGCATACTTGGATTATGAACTTTTTAAGCTTTTACCCCCTCACTTTCAGGGGGTTTTCCCCAAAATTTTAAGGGGGCCCGTCCTTTCAGATTTGAGCCCCTTTTTTGCTTTGGGGGTTTAAATTTAGGCTCAGAAGGGAATGAAAAAAAGTAATTTTTTCCTACCATAAAAAATGTTTAAATAATTCTGGCCCCCCCTTCCCCTTGTGTTTTTGGGGGTTGGAGGGGAGGTTTTACCCAATTTTTTTTAATTTTTTTTTTAAATAATATTTTGGGCAGGATTTGGGGGGGGGGGCCCTTTTAGGGGTTTTTACATTGGGGGGGAAAAAAAGAAAGGCCGGGCATGCCATTAGTACCCCTTTCCCAAAGTCTAAAAGGCCCTGACCCCGTAAGCCAATTTTTCTTTTTTTAAATTGCCCGAGGGACGGTTACCTGCAGTCCTAACTATTGGGTAGTCCGTCCAGTCGGCCAATCCCAAAAGATTGACGGGGTCAGGGCGATTAGACTGACGCCAGTACGCCAGGGTACTAATGCGCATGACCGACGCCATATCCTCAGTCTTTTCTTGCCCCAGATGTCAGAAGACCCTAAAAAAACCAAAACCAAAACTCCCAACATACTGCACCAAAATATATATAATATATACAAAATATACAAAATTAGCAGAATATAACCTCACCTACACAACCCCCCCTAAACACAGGGGGGAAGGAGGGAGGTTTGGACTGCCGCAATGTGGATCCTCGAACATCTACATTTATGGTAGGTACAAAACTGTACTATGTTCTTCATTCCACATTGCTGCAGTCCTAACTATTGGGTAGAATCCCAAAGCAGAGGTAAGGGAGGCTGGCAAATCATAAAGAAGCAGGAGCTGACAACATGCCTTGCAAAATAGCTGTGGCAAAACCAGCCCTAGACTTAGAGTAGAGAGGAAGGGGGTAATGCTTAGAGAAAGTATGCACTGAACTCCAAGTAGCTGCCTCCAAAATATCCTTAGTTGCCACCCCCCTTAGAAATGCTTTTGAAGTGGCAGTAGCCCTAGTGGAATGAGGCCTAATCCCAGCTGGAATCTCCTTGCCATGATGGGAATAACAAAATGCAATGCAAAACCCAATCCACCTAGAAATAGTTTGTTTTGACACAGGCTTGCCCTGAGAACTCAAAGCAAAAGAAACAAACAACTGCTGAGACTGCCTAAAATCCTTAGTCCTGCTCAAATAATAACGCAATTGCCTGTGTACATCTAAAGTGTGCAAAATTTTTTCCCTTTTTTTTGGGGGATCTGCATAAAGGTAGGCAAATGAATAGTTTGGTTTAAAGCCACACTAGAAACCACCTTAGGCATAAAGGAAGGATTAGTACGTAATGATACCCTATCCTTAGGGAAAATCAAAAAAGGCTCAACCGCCATAAGGGCCTGCAACTCAGAAACCCTTCTTGCAGAAGTAATGGCCAACAAAAAAGCAGTCTTCCATGACAAGTATTTCAATTCAGCAGTAGCCGCAGGCTCAAAAGGTTGTAGAGTAAGTTTCTCCAACACAAAATTGAGATCCCAAGCAGGAGTAGGAGCTCTACGTGGGGGTCTTATATTCTTTGCCCCCCTAAGAAATTGCTTGAACAAAGGATGTGAAAACAATGGTGGGTCACAATCATAGTGAGCTGAAATTGCTGCAGCATGAATCTTAATGGAAGAGAAAGACAAACCTTTGTCCAATAACTCAGTAAGATATTGAAGAGCCACACTCAAATTAGGCTCAGAAAACTCCAAATTCTTTGCTGCACTCCAAAATAAAAATCTCTTCCATTTTTCTGCGTACACTTTCCTTGTACTAGGTCTTCTGGCTTCCATAATCACATTTAAAACTTGTTGAGGAAGTTGAGACCTGCTGTTTTCAAAACAGAATATGCCAGGCTGTTAGATGAAGAGAGTGAAGCTTGACATTGAGCAGATGACCGCCCTTCTGAGACAACAGATGTGGAATCAAGGGTAAAGGCCATGGAGGCTTCTTACCAGACTCCTCAGTAATGGGTACCAGTGTGCCGAGGCCAATCTGGAGCTATTAAAATCATCCTTGGCTTGTCTTGTCTGACCTTTAGAAGCACCTTTGGAAGAAGAGGCAGAGGTGGAAAGGCATACACATGAAGATTTTTCCAACTGAAAGAAAGAGCATCCACTTTCCAAGCTGTGTGATGAAACCCTTTGTGCAAAACTTTGGCAGCTGGTGGTTTAGTGGAGAAGCGAACAGATCTATGTCTGGAGTTCCCCATGACACTGTCAATTTTGAAATACATGAAGATCCAGTTTCCACTGGGGGATCCATGATTTGTCTGCTTAACACATCTGCTAAGGAGTTCTGTGCTCCTGGCAGAAACCTTGCCTGAAGAGTTAGTTGCAAGCTGAGCGCAGTCTCCCATAAAATCATTGCTTGCCTGCACAATGGGTAAGAATGTGTTCCCCCTTGTTTGTTGATGTACCACATGACAGTTGTGTTGTCTGTTAGAATCAACACCTGCCCTGGAAGAAGTAACTCCTTGAAAGCCATTAATGCAAACTGGACTGCTAACATCTCCTTCATGTTGATATGTAGATGCTGTAGTCTGGCAGGCCACTTGTCTTGTATCCACTTTCCATTTAGATGAGCCCCCCAAGCAATGTCTGAGGCATCTGTCGTTAGAATCTGACTCGCCTCTGGCCGGGTCACAGAGAGTCCCTTGTTTAGGTGACATTCCTGAGCCCACCACAAAAATTCCTTTTGAATGCAAGGTATTATTTGAATGACAGTGTCCAAATCCTGGCAGTGCTGTGTCCATACTTTTTTGAGATACCATTGTAGCTTCCTCATATGCAGTTTGGCATTGGGAAGCACCAGAATACAAGATGCCATGAACCCTAAGGCTTGAAGGACTGTCCTTGCAGTCAGCCCGGACTGAAGAGATAGTTGATGGAAGTAACTGGAAAGATTCTTTTGTTTGTCCGGGGTTAAAAAGGCCATCTGGGCTGCTGTATTCAGTCTCACACCCAGAAAGCACATGTCTTGAGAGGGTACTAGACTGGACTTTATTTCGTTCACAGAATACCCTAGGCATCTTAGCACTGCTATGACATATTCCAAATGCTGTAGAAGGTCTTCCTTTTCTTGAGCCAGAATCAGGCAGTCGTCCAAGTAAGGATAGATTTGAATTCCTTTTAGCCTGAAGTAAGCTATCACTGGGGCCAGAACCTTTGTGAATACTCTGGGCGCAGTAGATAAGCCAAAGGGCAATGCAGAGAACTGATAATGAGAATTTCCAGCTCGAAAAAGCAGATACTTCCTGCAACTTAGTCTTATAGGCACATGAAGGTAAGCTTCCTTGAGATCTAAAGTTACCATCCAGTGATCTTTGCCCAGCAGAGGTAAAAGCTGTTGTAACGCCCAAAATTTTGAACTTGGGAATGTCCAGATAAGTGTTGAGGATAGATAAATCCAAAATTGGTCTCCACGTGTTCCCCTTCTTTGGTACTAGGAACAGGCGAGAATAAAATCCTAGGCCCCTTTCTGGCACAGGAACCGGCTGAATGGCCCCTATTTGGAGTAACAGAGAAATTTGCTTGTGAGCCTCTTTTCTTTGTAGAGGAGGAATGTCTGGCATGCCTTTGAAAGGAGGGGTATGGAAATAAAACCTGTAACCGTGGTGAATGATATCCAGAACCCATCTGTCTTGGGTAATTAAATCCCAATTTTCTTTGAAAAGAGACAGTCTTCCTCCCAAAAGGGGCTGCCAGGCGAAATTTCTGGCAGCTGAAAAGGCAGGTCATTGGGTCTGCTTTTCGAAAAAGGGCTGACCCCTGCCCTCACCAGAAGTCTGAGCAGGTGAACTCCTGTTCTAGGCCTAAAAGAACCTTGAGCTCTGCCCCTACCACGCCTAGACCTACCCCTAGACTGGGAATCATAAGCAGGATATGTCCACCCCTTAGTAGGCCAATTTCTACTAAACTTGGAGGCTGCACCTGCAAAAATCTTTAACAGTGTGCATAGACTTAGCCTTGTCCTCCATTTTCTTTAAAACTGCTTCCACAGGCGAACCAAACAACACATCAGACTGTAAAGGAGGATCCAAAATCCTAGTCGTATCATGCTCAGCTAAATTCTGATCCTCAACCAGGCATGCCTGAAGAACAGAACCAGTGGCAGCCACCCTCGAGGAGGCCTGCACAGCATCAAAACCACATTGCAAAAGGGAAAGCTTACCCACTTCTTCAGACACATGAACTAAATCCTGCAACTCTTTACACTCAATACCTTCCGCCAGAGCATCCTCCTTAGATTTCAATTGTGAAAGGAGATAATTTGATATTTTAACATGTGAAACTGACAATTCAACGCCCCCATGGCTAAAAGGGAAGAAGTATACTCTTTCTTTCTCCATGTATCCATAGCCCTAGCCTCTCTATCAGGAGGGGAAAAGGATTTTTAACAACTGAGGCCTTAACACCTTTAGGCCCCTGAGAGAAAAGTTTCTGGTTGCCCTAGGACTCTTAAAAGATACTTATGAGCTTCAGGCACCCTATAATACCTATCCGGTTTAACTGTGGCAGGAGTCCAAGAATCTGAGTTCATCTTAGCCTCTGCAAAAACATCTTCCACCACATTCAAACAGGAGGTATAGCTAAAGGCCTATGCTGGGGTAAAACAAGAATTCCCTAAGCCTTTTCCTGGAATCAGAGAAATCTTGACCTTTCTATTTAAAATGCTCCCTCATGGAATGCAGAGTCTCTGAAAATGAAAAATCCTCAGGATGAGAAGCTGAAGGAGTAGGATCATGCACATCAGAATATGAATAAGGAGGATACTCCTGCAAGTCTTCAGCAAGACTCAGAAGCCTCGAACATTGCTCAAAACTCTCAAACTCAGGTTCCACCCTAGGCCTCTTATCAGGAGGGGCATAGAACCTCTAATCATAGTAATCAAATCCTCTGCCATTTTAAGCATATGTTTCTTAGGCAAAGACCCTGAAGTACTAGGAGAAACCCCACTGAAGCAAAACTGGCCTGCCTCTCAAAGAAGCCTTGGAAACAGAAGGAGGCTCTAACCACCTTAGGAAGAGAGGGAAGAACAGCCACCTGAGAAGCCCCTCAGCCTGGCCTACTTCCTGAGAGGATACATCCTGTAACAGTAAAGTCTCTCCCTGAGACTCCAAAGAAACACCTGGCAAAACCTCCGGCTCCACTGAGTTCTAAAGAACCGACGCCTGGGACTGTCGGTTCTTCCACCTAGGCTTTGCTGTTTTGTCCTTGCGCTTTTAGCGAAGCGGCGCCGGAGCATCCGACGGCATTTTATAATTACAACGCTTCCCAAACACTAACCTGGCACAGTCTAACCTTCTTAATAGTGCGTTTGTTAAATCTAGCACAAGAGCGCATCCAACAACGCCGTGGTCAGGCCCTAAAGAAGGTATACACAAAGTATGGTAAGCCCTATGAGGTAACTGTTTCCCACAGGAAATAGAGTTAATTACTTTTTCTGACATCCGTTAAATACTGAGGCAAGAAAACCAAAATATTCCCCAACGGGTACTTAGCCAACTTTGATTCGGTCTGAAACTCTGACTTCAGAAACTTTCAGAACGCCAACCTGCACTCGCAAAATTGCTTCTGCATCGGACCATGCGGCAAAAAAGACTGAGGATATGACGTCGGTCATGCGCATTAGTACCCTGACGTACTGACGTCAGTCTAATGCGCCCTGACCGACGTCAGCCATATACTTTGGTATTCGGGCCGACTGGACAGCGGACTACCCAATAGTTAGGACTGCAGCAATGTGGAATGAAGAACATCTGAGCAAAGGGACTGTATAAAGACTTCCTGTGAAAGAATCTTAATTTCACTATCTTTCTCATGTTCAGCTGTTGCCACTTTCTTCTTAACTATTGGCATATTCCCATTCTTTATGTTAATGTTGTTTACAACAGTTTGAGTTTTAACATTTTTCCGTCCCAGTCTGAGATTATGGCTTGGCAGCTAGTG
>NW_025055263.1:0-8083 GCF_019279795.1 Protopterus annectens
AACCAAACAAAAAAACCCCCCCCGATTACACTATCCAATGAAAAAAATTAAATTAAACTAAAAAATTTATTTTTAAAATTTTTTATATATAGACCCCTACAAAAAACCACACTACCCCCCCCCCCCCCCCCCCCCCCCCCCCCCCCCCCCCCCCTAAAAGAAGGGAGGCCAACTTAAAAAAAGAATTAATTTTAAAAAGTTTTTAAACTGGAATTTTTGGGTTTAACATATAATTTTATTTGAAATATTTTTTTGTACTATTTAATTTTTTCACAAAGACTTTTCTTTTAATAGAAAACACTCAAACAAAAACACCCCCAAAACACCTCTATGCATCCTATTAGCATCAAACAGACAAACTGTGCACATATTCAAATAATGAAGTTTAACCTACTGATGGGAACAATTGTCCCAAATCAAAAGCTGCAAACACAGGCAACCTAAAATTAAGTTTATCCATGCTAAGATGCATGTTCCAGCCTGTGCTCCTACATACATTAATTGCTGTCTGTTCTTGTCTTCTTTATTCCCCTCCCAGACGTGAAAAACAACTTGCATGATTTTGGAAAATATTAACTTTTAGCCTTAAAGAAGGGCTCTGTCTTTTATTGCATACCCATCAGCTTATCTCCATGGAAACCTAAGAACAAAATATATGGCTGCCCTTAGCTGCAGACTTCTCACAATGAGGATTTATTTGCTAAAGGAAAAGTTTTCATTACATTCAGTGTTCTCTTATTTACTTTATTTGTTTACTTTACAGAAGGGTGTTAAGAGGATCACTGTCGCTCTGCAGCAGGCTGCCTTCTGAAGAAATTTCACAATCAGATGAACCAGGGGATAAGCGTACAGGAGTTCCAGGGGCCAAGCAAATAGAGTGCCTGTGGGTGACTGCCCCGGAGGTGGGACTAAGGAGTAATAGCAGCTGCGCTTGGTGTTGGATGGGGAGGCAGATGGGTCACAACATGGAGTGCCCCAATGCCTGAAGATCTGAGCTGCAACTTTTGGATTTAGAGACCACTCATGAGGAATCAGAATGCTCCTGCTCAGGCTATCAGCCAGAATGTTGGGCTTCCCTAGATGTGAATTACAATGAGAAACCACTGAAATGAAATCACCCAGTGCCAAACCCTCCTGACCTCTTGACAAAGAGGATAAGAACGTGATCCCCCCTACAGTCAGACAATGGGCATTTTCCATCTGTGCTGAAATCAAATGTTTGAGAAGGGCATCCTGAAACGTCTGCAATATGAAGACAGCCCTCATCTCCAGAACACTGATGTGGATGTGGATGTCTGCCTCTGCAGAAGACCAGGACCCTCGAATCATTCTCCCTCACCCTCGAATCATTCTCCACTCAAAATGCCTCCCCTCCCAAGAAGGGAGGCATCCATGGTGGCTGAAGGAAGGGGAAGCACAAATGGTCTCCCATTTTTCACTAAAGGAAAATGCAGCCATCATCAAATTTGATCATGACATACTTTTGTCAGTCTTACTGGGAAAGTCCAATGGATGAGTTTCCTGGCTAGAGGGGCCAGATCCTATGGAAGCTGCCATATGGCCTAGGAGTTTCAAGACTACATGTGCTGGAGGCTTTGAAAGCGCAAGAACTGACAATGCCAAAGATCAAAGGCTCATCACTCTAAAGCTCAGAAGCCTGGAAATTTGACTAACAATATCCATGTGACAACCTATGAATTTTAATGTCTGAACAGGTTGTAGACTCGACTTTGGCAACTGAACATAATGCCTCAGTGGTCACATAAATGGAATAAGGTGCCACTGGTCACGAGAACTAACACTCATGGGGATAGTAAGGAACCAATCGTCCAAATAAGGGAAGAGCTGCAAACCCTGGAGCTGAAGCCAGGCCGCAGCCATTGCCATGCATTTGATACAACACAGAGGGGTGGTAAGGAACCCAAATAGCAGGACCCTGAATTGGTACTGATCGGATCTCAATAGGAACAGCAGAAAGCTCCTGGAGTGCATCAATATCTTTGTATGATGGTAGGCATCCTTGAAGTTTGAGCACATCCTCCCTCAGCAGAGGCAAAATGGACTGCACGGTGACCATCTGGAACTTGGTCCGCTGATGAAGGGATTCAATTTGCTAAAATCCAGATAAGGCCTGAGGTCACTGTTCTTTGGTACGAAAAAGAACCTTGAGTAGACCCCAGATCCTTGTTGGTCTGGTGCGACCTCTTGGATGGTTTGATTTGCCAGTAGCTTCTGAATCTCTACCACTGTCAACAGTTTCTGATGGGGTGGAATATCTGGGAGACGTCTGTAATGGAACCTTGAAATGCCTAAAAAGGGAACAGTATAGTCTTTGGATATAACTCTTAATACCCACGTGTCTGAAGGCTTCTGTGTGAACAGCCAAATGATCCCAGGATGCCAGAACAGTTAGGCAACTCATCAGGTCACTGAAATGGCCAACCAGAGAAGGCGGTCTCCATTATGGTTCCCCCCAGCCTCAGGAGAAATCCTCTAAAGGAGCATTCTGGAAAGAATGCTGTGACTTTCAAAAAAACAAACAGACTTTCCCTTTTGATTCCTCGAAAAGGTTCACTCATGAGGTAAGCAAAATGCACTTCTATGGCAGAAAGCATCTTCCCTTCTTGAGGAGCCATCACATGAGGTATTAATAAAGAATGACTTGAAGTAATCCACACAGTTACATAATCACATCCGAGCATGGTGACTTATAGTGATGGGTTGTATTGGAGATAAGCATCACGAAAATGTTGGCATTTGACAGCAGGGTAAGACAACTGAGTCTTCAGCTTCTTTTGAATCTCTGGCAACTGCTGCGCCTTAACGTTCCTTGACAATTCAGACACCAGATCATACTGCAGTCTAGTCAAGCCCTCAAAACGGAGTGCTTCAATAAATGGTTGAAACCCTGAGATTCTCTGCTTGGAGAATGTACTGAAGCACTCTCCTTGGAGCTTTCCTTTTTGGTGGCCACAGCAAGACCCTTACTCCAATGTTGTCAGTCTTTGGGGGATCAAGAATTTTACTGGGCTTCTTGGGAATGGGCTTCACCATGTCGGGTTTCTTCAACTCCTTCATACACTAAGTCTATAAGATTATCTGGAGGGGGAACCACCTAAGGTGTGGATGGACCCACAGAGACTTGAGGGACTCTTCTCCTTCCTTGAGGTCAGTATTCACCGTAAGAGATTTCTCAGAGTAGTCAAGGTGCTTCCTCTTACACCACTTGTTACCTGTGATCACCCACTCCAGCATTACCAGAGGAGAGGTGGAAGAGGCAGGAATCCTTGCCATGGGAGCAGATTGGAAACCACCTGGCATAGGCAGTACAGGAGCAGACTGATGACTGACTGCAGGTCTAGATAATAAAGGGAATGGTGCACCGGCTAGGGAAATCCAACCCACTTCCTTAGAGGAGAACATTCTCTCCACAATGTCAAAGGCAGAAGTGGAAGCTGGCCTCTGGAACTGAAGGTACCAGTATCCGAAGATGTTCAAAATGCACTTGAGTCTGGGGGAGCTACACCTCACTCCAATGTCAAGACTGGGTCCGAGCTGTCAAATGCCAAAGCTCCAACGTGGGAGGGATAAACCCTAAGCAGGGACTGTTGACCCAGACCAGGAAACACCACTCTACACCATGGCCTCAAGGTTTGGCTGGCCCCAAAGTAATCAGAGTCAACAAGACCAAGGAGAGAGTTGGAGCCAAAGTTGACCAAACTGTCAGATCTGACACAGAAGATGGGAATACAGCCTGGTCATATTACCTCATATCCAAAGGGACAGAGGGAGGAAAACAGAGAGATGGAGCCAGAGTTCCAGGAATAGGTCGAATACCTGAAGGGATGAGACCTAATTGCATCTCAGCCTGCAAAAAGGGCCTCATCAGATGCTCCAGGTCAGAAGTTTTGATACTGCACATTGACCTTGATGGCCAGGTGGAAGAAGCCACTGAAGGAGGCTTAAAGGGTTGCTTACATGGTGAGGAACAAATCCAACGGATCTGAGCTGGGGAGACTTGAACAGAGGTGGGGAAGTGGAAAGGGAGAAGCTACCAGACTCAAAGGAGCCCCTTTAACCAAGAAAGTGTTAGGAAGACATGGAGCCATTGACACAGCCGTGATAGTAGTTGGAGCTGAAGCTGGAGTCAAGGCAGCCAGGGCATCTGAAAGTTGTGGAACCTTAAGTTCTGCAAGCTTGAAGAAGTTGGACCTGGAAAGGAAACCAAAAAGGAACTTTTCTGATCACCCTTGGAGGCAATGGAGTCCTGGAGAGAGGCAATAGCACAGCCGGACCACAGGAAGCTTGAAGAAGAAGGCAGGACTACAGAGGCCCAGCAGGACCAAATTGTGCCTGCTACAATCACACAGCCCCTAAACCCGAATCCCTCACAAATAAGAGCAGGAGGAGTCCGGATGGGCAATCAGCAAACAATATACACATTTATTGTGTGTGTTCTGAGAAAGTAACTTGTGCCCACAGACAACACATTTTTTAAAACCTTTACCCACAATAAAGAATATTATCCTAACTAACCACACTACAACAAGCAAAAGAAAAACCTACACTACTCAAACTAAGATCCAGAAATAGGGGAGAACACTACAAGCAAAAAGAGTAGGAAGTCCAATGCACACTATAAAAGCACACACTACCAAAGCTAACCTAACTACCAATATAACTATAGTAGCACACTACACTACACTACATACTAACTAGGGCAAGGGAAAGCAGCAAAAATCAAAAATCTCTATAAAAAAAAATTCAATAAAGGATATGCCGAAATGGAGTCAGACAGAGTTGCTGACAGGAATGACTGCCAACTAGATCTGAAAGGTTGGTTGAGGAGGAAGGGATTGTGGGTAAGGAAGGTAAAGCCTGGCGAGCTGGAAGGCTACAGGATTTGGCTGGTGTGAGATCTGATAACCCACAGGGTGAAGATAGACATAGAAGACAACACTGGATTTAAGGTTATCCATGCCAATATGCAAGTTACAACCTGTGCTCACACTTACACTTATTGCTGTCTGTTCTTGTCTCAGCGTTCTCTTATTTGCTTACTTACACACAGTCAAGGGTCTTAATCCAGACGTTTACCTATGCAAAAAGAAAACCTATCAAGTCTACATATGTTATAATCTGTGCACTTTTACACCAAGTTCCTCACCTCAACAAACCAAGATTACAACATATTAGCTATGTTTTTGTCCAGTCTTCTTTTTTCATTGTAATGCCTACATTTCTTAAAACTAAAAAAGATAAAAAGGTACTTAATTACTTTATAGTATTTTTATCACATACAGCAATAACTGAAATGCTTTACTATGTTAAATGCAATTTATATCATGAAATAAGTTATCCAAACACTGTTGAGAACAAACACTGTTTACTTAAACTTATTTTCCATTTCCTTTTACTATCCTTCTAAACCAGTGGTGCACAACCTTTTTGTGGGGAGGGCTACTACATGAATTCTTAATGGATCCGCAGGCCACCTCAAAACATAGCAAGTCATTACCAGTTAAAAATAGGTACAGGTGACTGACATTTTAACTTAAGACAGGAGTCATGAAATTGCCTGTTTTCTACATCAACTTTACGTTAACTTTATTCTGGCTTGCAGCCATGACTTGTTACAAACTCTTGCAGAAAGTTACGACTGTTTACAAACTACACATTATAAACAACAAAGAATAGTTACTTCCGTAGCTAAAATTAGAGGTGTGTGCAACTGCAGTCAATTAGGTAAGTAAGATTGCGCTGGAATGTTTGCGTCACTGGAGTAAGGCATAGCATTTTTTCACTTTCTTAAAAAATGTTTTGTTACTCTCTGGGGGCTGGATGGTGTTGCATCGAGGGCTGGATTTGGCCCCGGGGCCAGACTTTGTGCACCACTGTTCTAAACATTAATTACATGAAGTGGGGTAACTGCTTTTCAGTCCCCCACAAGTTTAACAAAGGCAACAAATGTCCAGTCTTTCCACTCTATCTTGAAAAGCCATATTTCACAAATGTGACCAATATTTCATAATCTCACATTTATTCATTTATTGAGCAACTTCGGAGTTGATCGTCTATTCCTGTTAATTTCCATTTCCCAATCCCAGACTCCATTTCAAAACCAAGGAACTCCAGATTCTTCTAGTCAACTGCTGTGCTTTTTCCATCTCTGAAGCATTTTCCCTTGGAACATTTCAAAAGGTTTCACTGGCAAAGTCTCTCTATGAGCTTCAAAATCCAGAAGAATGAGAAGCAGAGTCCCCTTCTGTTTGTTAGCTCACCTTTTGTTGGACAAACTTTGGTATTTCTTCCTTAGCCTATTCCGGATCAAAGATGACTTTGATCCTCCAGGCAAAAAATATTCTGAAGACAGCTGGATACAACAGCTTGAATCTCACACCTGCCTCTCAATATTCCCTGACGGCTGGGATAAAATTGATTATCTTCTGCTTAGTGTATACTGAATACTCATCATCAACAAACCCTCTACTGTCTCCAATTTTTAATACTTTGTCCTTCTGCCACTGTTTTGTCAGGATCAACTCTTTTTGCTGGTATGAATGCATTTTTACTAATATATGTCTTGGCTGCTTTTTCGTGGCCAGGTTTGGAGCTTACATATAATGCACCCATTCAATTAACAAACCATGCTCTGAAATACCCACCCAGTTGCTTTTATTGTGCTTTCATAAAATTAATACAGTGTGTTTCTTCCAGTTTCTCAGGGAGATTATAAAATCTCAGGTTTTCCCTGAATGTTCTGTCCTCTAACTCCATTTTTTTAAAAAGCTCCACACTGTGCCATCTCATACTCAGCTAGACTTTTCTTCATCTTGACCTCTGATTTTTCCAGTTTTACCAGTTCATCTGAATGGTGGCCACGGTGGTGCAGTGGGTACCTTTGCTTTATCACAGCAAGGAGTTCTCTGAGATTCCGATTCTCAGCTAGAAGTGCCTTCTATCTTGATCACTGCATGTCTCCTGTGGTGATGGGGTTTCCTTCAGATTATCAGGTTTCTCCCACATCCCAAAGACATGCTGTAAGTGGTTTGGACATTCTCAATTGGCCCTAGGTGTGTGTGTGTGTGTGTGTGTGTGTGTGTTTGTGTGTGTCTTCTGTGGAAGGTTGGGTGCCGGAGTGGCAACTCAGCACCATAAAACTCCACTGCCAACCATTCTGCGGACTGTTGTTCCACTGTGGCGACCCCTAACTGGGATACGCCGAAAGGAGATGATCAGTTCATCTGAATAACTGTTTAAAGCTGCTTCCATTTTTTTCCAGCATTTTATTATTTGAGTTGATATAATCATTCAATGATTAATTCATTTTAATTATCTCCAAGCATCTTTGATTTATCTTTCTTTTCTAGACTACTGGAAGCCATGTCTTGCACCATAGTGGGGCTTGAACTATTTTTTGCTGAGCAGCTGAAGGATTCTTTCCAGTCAGTATATTCTACTCAGCTTTTCTAGTAGATTTTTCTATCAGGCTCTCTAAGTTTCTACTTCTCTGGCATCCAGGTGGTGACCTTACTAGATAGTAAATGAATCTAATAAACCTGGAAGAGCTACTTTTTTAACTCTGGGAGAGATGAAATTAGGACATTAATCAGTGGGCTGCGATCTTGAAAGTTCAGGACAGTATTTACTTTTTTTTTAACAAGAAACATCTTGATTAAATTATCATGTAGGACATAGACATTCTTATAATTATATAAATGAAAATAAACCATACCAACACAATCTCATTTGCAAATGTTGACACAACTGTAGCTGCAAACATTACACATCACTTATAATATAGCCAGTCTTTGTCAGTCAGCAATTACATAGCTCACTCAATTCCTGTCTTCTTTTAAACCTCGTTCCTCCTCTACATGTACTGATATCATACTGCCCATTTTTTCCTATATAACTTAGTCCTACCCTTTTCTAAAGATCCCAATTCCAGTTAATTTATCGCTGTTGCTTCTAGTAGAGTTGGTTTAGACATTTCCAATTTCTAGTAAATGCATTTTTGGTAGCTATCATAATTAGACCTTTTGGAAAACCAAAAGGGTTTTGGGGGTTAAGTACCCAAAAA
>NW_025055264.1:0-9195 GCF_019279795.1 Protopterus annectens
CTACAGACTGTTCATGGTTACCATTTGGGCATTACACATATTACAGAGCACTGATATGTTCATTAGACTGGGATGTGACATTATTGGTTACAAGGCTGAGCCATGTAGCAGGTGTATCGCTTGCTGCAATATAACAGCTAAGCACATTTGCACACTGGTGGCCAAGCCTACAAGGTGTAAGCGCCCGCTCACGTTTAACCATACATTAGCACAGCCAGCTTCCCTGCCAACCCGAGCTTAAATGCAACAAAGCTGCACAAAGGCACTTAACCACTCTGGCAACTCAAAGCAGCCCTTGTTCTGCCCAGCAACAAAACAAAACAGCCCTTGCAGGTCGCTTGAACCTAGGACACCTGGCGCTATAGTCACAACGAGTTAACCCCACGCCCATGACAGCTGCAATGGCAGACAGTTGTTGTTTTCGAAACATCTGTCAGTAGACATATTGAATAGTACTGAACCAAATAACTATAGATTTTTACAGTTGTATAGTCATGTTACTGATATTACTGTTGCATCACATATGTTGTTTATATCTAAATATACACATCAGATACATCGATTGTGATACATCTGGGAAAAGTATACACAACACTAATGTTTAGAACGCGCGAGCAAGAATATGGATATATACATATACATGCTCGTGATATATGTCTGCATGTACATACACATATTTATTCATATACATGTATTTATACATATCTGTATAGATCTATCTATGTATATATCTATATATATATATATATATATATATATATATATATATATATATATATATATATATATATATATATATATATATATAAATATGTGTGTGCGTGTGTGTGTGTGTGTATACGTTTGTATGTACATCATATATATGTACAGCGTATACCTATTTATGTTGATATAATTGGCGAATATCCATAACTATATGTGCATATATATCTATATATCCTGTGTAATATGTGCAGACGCACTGTATAGCTGTGTATATATGCTATACTATATATGTGTTGTATCATATCTATCCATATATGTATGTATATATCCATATGTCTATATATATATATATATATATATATATATATATATACCTTATACGCCCTATCTATATAGATATATAGACATATACATCTACATACATATATGGATATATATATATATATATATATGTATATATATATATATATATATATATATATATATATACATATATATATATATACACACATACCTATTTATATATATATATATATATATATAGTATATACAAACACATATATATATATACATACTTACACAGCTATATATGTCTACGCATATACAGATATATGAGATATATATGCACATATAGTTATGGATATCTACAATTATATCAACACATTTTTTACACACACACACACACACACCTACTACACACACACACACACACACACACACACCCACACACACACACACACATGCACCTACAGGTGAGGGGTTACAAATATAGTACACACAGATCTCCCACATTTACCCATCAGTTTAACATGCATAACATATGGTTCTCAACAGCATGCAGTGCAGCTATAGTCAATGGTAATGCTATAACAGTATACATGTGTCAATGACCAGGTGCATGGGCTGTGTTAATGGGTGATGTCCCTACCATGGAAAACACTGCACCCATCTTACACAGTATTGCTGTTGCAGCAATATTCTTTGCACCCTGCCATGTGCTGTACTCCATACCTCACGGCAGGTGGTAAAATGCGTATCATTGCTGAATGTGTATTACTGTGTCAGTTATGTCGCTCTTATGCTCGACAGCCCCTATGTGTTTGTTAAACCCGACACATACCTGTGATGATATGTGGACAGATGCCATTTGTGAGATGCCTAATGTCCGATTTACAGATCTCAGTATCAGTGGTGCATGTATTCCGGGCGACCAATATGATATTACGGTGAAAACCATCAAACCTTACCATGGCTATAGGGAGTGTACACACCCTTACTGATATGACAGCACTCTTTGCTTGATATGCCATGGGACAACATCACTGCATATGTTAACATTACATAAGCCTGATATGTGACATGTATGTCACCTGTTACATTGCCAAAATGCAGTGTCTAACAATTTGTGTTAGGTGTGTGCTGATACCGACCCTGATGCATGTACACTTAGGTAGGTGCATATTTGTGCACACCCTTATCATGACGGTCTGTTACATCTACTGTTATGTGTACTACAGCAAAGTCGGGCTATTCCTGTCAGAGGTATACTAGCATGGTCCATCTGCATTTTGCCAGTATATGGTTAGTTTGCGTTCTCCACATGTCCCCCAACTCTGCATGATTGCAAAGGTCGTAATCCTCATGTGCATATCGATTTTGGGTTCACACACTGCTGTCACTATTGGTGTGGAGTCAGGGTTTCATCTTCCACAATTTCTCAACCTGACTATTGTGCAGATACACTGAGCCATTCATAGCATCCTTAGGATCTCTGCTGCAGTGCACCGTAAGTTGTTAATGTGATATTGACACCCCTCCCCACTTTCAGCCTTATTGCAGATGCTTGACAACCATAAGCCTCACACATGTGTGTCAGTTTGCAGTGTCCGAAACACTTAACACCATGTATAATAGCCTAGTTCCCAGCTAATGACTGGCAAACTTATACAGATATACACTGGCACCAGTACACATTACAGATGGGATGAGTGGGCCTGAGGTTAGAGGGTGAGGCATTTGGTTGTGCAGTACATGTGGTTTTACATGATACTGTCTGTGGGTTTCCAACATGGTCATGGTATACCAGTGTCACATTGCAATGCATGACTTTTAATGAACCTCTTCTGTTATGCATACACTACCTGTAGAGAGGCCTGTCTGACGTTTCCTGTGGTACAACTGTCAGATCTGATTACCCTAACCCATAGGCCACATGCTTGCAGAGTCCAGGCAATTGCTATACCGGGTACTGCACAACCAGTACTTGCTAGACATTCCTGAAACCACCTCAGTGTTGTGGCATTTTACTGGGCAGCCCGCATGACCAGGTTGTTACATGTGACATCATTTGTCTTGGATGGCCATCTTTTTATTTCCTACATCATTCCTGTCCCATACATCCTTACCACATAAATGACTGTCTGCACTGTTTGCCATGGCATATGCAGCGATGAGATATGGTTACATGTCCAGCTCATGGTTGCTACCTGTTGGATATCGGACCCACACCATGTCATGTAAGATGTGCATGCCATGCCTGCTTCTGTTGCAGGTAAGTGTGCACATTTGATGGCCAAACGTCTTGGACAGCAGACCAATATGTGATGTGACATTGGGGACATGTACTTTCTGAAAGGTGCATGTCCATGACAAATGCATGCAGTCAGTACCTCAACATCTGCTTCTACTATATTTTATACATATGCTTCCAGTGTTTGTGAAGGTATGTATTCCTCATATTTGCTGCCTAACCTACAATTCCGAATTACGCGCTCATTGCTCATGTTGGGACCACATTGCAGGTTTTAAAGCTTGTGGACCGCTGTATTATGATATGCCGTAGTGTAGATCTGTAACAGTTGCCATTCTAATACTAGTATATACACTGTTGGATCACTGTATAAGGGTGATGTTTTACACATGTCCCTACTGTAGGCCATTTGTCCCACCATTATGTTCATCCATGTGGACGCATTTTGCAATGACAGGATGTTAGTTATATTGCAGGTGTCTGACATGCCCAGCAGATACCAACCATCACAGGTCACCACTGTGATGCAGTGCAGTTAACAGCAACAATACGTGAACATGTACAGCATGCATTATGGGTAGGTGTGTTAGATGTGTGCATGGAATATACCATAGCCATTACATGATCAGTGTATTGGCAAGCATGATCATAAACCATACTCAGCAGCTACAGGCTGCTGCCTTGGTGGTATAGCAGAGGGACCTACATGAGAGTGTGAGAGATGTGTTGTCAGTAGCCACATCTGTGGCATTGGTTTACGGTGGGCACAGCATTACATTGCATCAACAGTACAAGCCCACAATACTACAGCTTATGCACATCTGTTTATTACTACCTCGCAGCGGGGTCAGGCTATTATATATATATATATATATATATATATATATAGCAGCAGCATAGTATATATATATATATATGTCATCTCACACATGCATGATCTACCTGTACAGATGTGAATGGATACACAACAGTGGTCTACTGATGTGCCCTGCGGTCTTACCTGCATGATTCTTGGCCAGTGTGTTGGTAGCACCCACTTACAATATGGTCTCTGCCAGTTGTTGCGTGTGCGGGACGGCAGGTGCCACAAGGCTGGCGAGGACCTCCTCAACATGTGTCAGGGGGGATGGATAGCATGACCCCCCCCTGCTGTGAGGTGATCCCCCAGGACTGCAGCAGCATGCTGTTGGGTATTGCAAAGCAGGTTGCTGCAATCATGCCGGACTTGCTCATAACTGCAGTTAAGCAGGCCAACATCATTGACCCTGTGGACTAGATCGCTCCAGAGGACAGTCCACTCCTGCTGCTCATGGGCTGTCCTTCCAATCAGCATCTGGTAGTGCTGTACCAGGTGGTAGATGATGACCTCATTTTCATTTGCTGAATACACCAGTAACCTGGCGTGTGACATTTGCCTGAAAGACATAAAGATGGAAACAGGTATGAGCAACTCATACAGCAAGATTACCATAGTTCTTAATGCACATCTCTGTCTCCCCCCCCCCACCATACCTGCGACAACAAACTGTTCACACAACTCATTAGGTATGGCTACAGTTTACCTACCATTGGGACATTTATCGTTTTGTACAACACTTTGTGCTGTGTGTTTGTAGCCATGTTCCTTGTGGGGACACTATCATTGCTGGCCTGTTACAGACAATGTCACCTGCATGCCATTGTAAGGGCCACTAAGGTTCCATATATGCATGTAGTCTGTTTCCTGTGTGATTGCAGCACATAGGTTCATAGGTTCATAGGTTCATACTAGGCTATCTGCCCTAGGGCATTTATAAGCCTAGCCAGAGTGTGTTTGGCTTTCGCCACCCATTTTAAATTAATTTTGCTATGCCTTTTTGAGAGTTAGTATACTGTGCCTCTGTCTAACAGTGACACAGAAGTGATAGCCGGTAAACCTACGATCTCCCATCCACTCATCAAGATTCCTCTTGAAGAGAGTCAATGTGGGACTCTGCCTAACTTGGACTGGGATTTTATTCCAGAGTGAAGAGCCTCTGGGTTATGAATCTGTCCCTCCAGCATGTCCTATTTATTTCAGTGCTGAGGTTCAAGTCTCTCGAGCGCGTGGCTCGATGGGATATGCACTTTCTGAGGTGCAGCATGTCCATTAATTCCGGGTTGGACATGGCTTTATATATCAGGCACAGATCGCCTCTGAGCAGGCGGTATGCCACTGAGTAGAGCTGGAGTTTCTTTAACCGGGCAGCATATGGCATCTGTTTGAGACCTTTGATCCTCTTGGTGAGGTACTTTGGGGTCTTTCCAGTTGCTGCAGGTGTCTGGTAAGGTACATCCCAAAAGGGGCATTGTACTCAATTATGGGCCTGATGAGGGATGAGTAAAGAGGCACGATGACCTCCCCTGATCTAGATGTGAATCCTTCATGATTAGGTGGGCTATATAAAATGTTTTTCTAACCACTTTGGCCACGTGGTTGTCAAATGAGAGATTGCTATCAACTTGGGTCCCCAGGTCCCTAATGACTTCTTCTGTACTTAATGGATTACCACCTATGTGGTAATTTGTAGGCACTTTGATTTTGCCAAAGGGGATGACTATACACTTTTGGCTTAGCTTGAGGCCATGGCTCTCACCAGTTGTCTGTTTCTATGAGGCCCTTTTGGAGGATGCTTGTGTCGGCTGGAGAGTTGATTATGGCGCCCAGTTTGCAGTCATCTGCGAACTTGACAGCCACAGTCCTTCCGTGTTGGCCTGTACCGAGAAATATATACCGAACAAGAGAGGTCCCAGGACTGAGCCTTGTGGGACGCCACTTGTAACTGGTTTGGAGTCTGTCATGGCTCCAGCAATTCTAACCATGTGGGTTCTGTCCTTGAGCCAGTTTGCAACCCATCTAGTGACATAGGGTTTATATTTAAGCTGGTGAGCTTATCTATAATGCCCGAGTGGGGTATTGTATCGAAGGCTTTGCGAGGTCCAGGTAGGCTGTGTGGACCACCTTCCCCTCGTCAATGGCCTTGGTGACTGTTTCAAAGAAATCAACCAGGTTTAAGAGGCAGGATCTGCCCTTAACAAAGCCAAACTGGGTAGGATCCAGTGTCTGTAGGTCCCCAATATCTTTATTTATGAGGTCCATGATGATCCTTTCCATAGCTTGCAGACCAAGCTAGTCAGGCTTATGGGGCAATAGTTTCAGGATCCATTGAGGCACCACCTTGTGGAGAGGGACCACTGTTGCTGTCGCCACTCTTTGGGTACATATCCTGTAGTAAGGCTAAGACTGAACAGTAGTTTTATGTTTGGGTTTAGCTCTTCTTGAGTTCATGTAGAGAGCCCAGGACACCATCTGGTCCCATTGATGCTGTGTTTTGCTTTGGAGAGGGCGGCTCTTACCTGAGCATCTGAGATGTCAGGGGGCAGCACTCTGTTGGGATGAATATTTGCCCTTTTGGTGGGGAGAGGGAGAAGTTGCACTGAACCTGTCAGCTAGGATGTTGGCAATGTCTGTGGGATCGGTGTATTTTTTGTCATTTTGGACTAATTCTGAGCATATCTGGGAATTCCCACCCAGGTTCCTAACATAACTAAAGAAAGTCTTGTGATTATCCTTAGTGTCCTGTGCAATTTTTCTCTCGAAGCTTGCCTTAGACGATTTTATGAGTGCCCATAGTTTTTTGCTAATACTGATCAGAGATGCCTTCCCTTTTTGGGATTTTTGCTCTATCATGTAGTAGCTTCCTCCTTCTATTGTATAGTTTGTTTATGGCTGGGGTCCACCAGACAGGACGTCTGCCTTTGGAGGATTGGATCTTGGTTTTATTTGGGATTGCATGATCCATGCATTCCTGAAGGTGTTCATAGAATGCTATAAAGTTCTGCGGTCTGGGGCCGTATTTTCCACAGGCCGGGGCTTTGAAGGATTCGCCCTCGGTTTTTGAGGTGTGAAATTTGCTTTAGAGAAGTTTTCACTGTGGTTTTCTGGGCAGGGTGGGGTCGGGATGTGAATATCCAGTGAGATTAGTTTATGGTCTGATCTTACCAGTGGGGATACACTTCTGGTCTGGAGCATAGTGTCCCCATGTTGGTGATGATCAGGTCCAGTATGTTTTTCCCCTCTTGTGGGAGTGGTAACAAGTTGTTCCATAGCATTTGAGTTTATAAATTCTAAGGAACCTTTGGGCTAGGAATGTTGGAGCTAGAGTAATGCTCCCCAGTCTATGTTTGGGTAGTTGAAATTAAGCCCAATATAATGGTGTTTGGAGAGACCTTCATATTTTCCAGTATTCTCAGGAAGGCCAAGTGGGGTTCCTGTGTTTGAGAAAGGGTGGTCTGTAGCAGGCTATAAGCTGGAAGAGCAGTTTTACCCACAGTTAGTTGCACATGGATAGTCTCTGATGCTTGGGTGCTGTGCCACCAACCTGGAGGTGTGGGTATCTTTGTGAATATTGATACTCCCCCTCGCTTTTGTGGTTCAGTCCAAGTTTTGGGGCGAAAAGCATGGTATGAGGGTATAACCTGGAAGTGCTGGGGTGCTCTCAGGAGCCTTGAACCAGGTTTCTGTTACTGCACAGATATCGATGTTCTCCATGCTAAGGAGAGTTTCGAGTGCATGCATCTTGAGGTTTAGACTTCTGGCGTTGAGTAGCATTACTCTTAGTTTCTTATCCCTTGTGATACCTATGGAGGTGGGTTTGTCTTTTGAGCCTTGCCTAAAAAAGGCACTATGGGGGTAGCAAGAGCCTTTGCCAATATCCGAAAGCCCAGGGTGACAGGTGCAGCTTCGTCCTAAGCGAAGCTTATCGTACGTGGCTTGTCGAGCATGTCATCTGTCATTATGTGTTATGGGGGATACCTATGCATGCAATTGGACATGATCCGGGATTGTGTGGACTATTACTACCCACATATGTTCTATAACAGTGACACAATGGCATATTTAGGGAACAGTTGCCAGCACAACCACCTCTCCCACCTCATCAGGCCATGTTACCAGGACACATCACATGTGGGACCCACCTAGGGCCTCCTCATCTACTGGTTCTGCACTACCTTCAGATGGAGCCACCTCAGGGGATGGTGTTCCCCCCCTGGTGGCACAGACAGACATGATCATGTCACCCAAGGTCAGGTCCAGGGTCTGTTGCATAGGGAGCTCCACAGAGACTTGGGGGATGTGTTAAAGCACCTTGATGCCCTCAGTATACAATCACAGGGTTCACATGCTCCTACTGCTCAGCCTCCAGCCCAGGCACCTTCAGGGCTGTGAAGCTGCTGTTGTGACTGGCAATGGCTGGGGGCCTTGTTCCCATTGTTTCCATATGGGGGTTCATGGAGCTTCCACATCAAAGTCAACACCCACCATCCAGGGTGTTTACCCACCACATGTGTCATATACCACCCATTCAGGCTGTCCTCTCTGTCTACCAACCCAAACCACCTCCACAAATATACCTGCTGCTCTCCCCCAGATTCCCATTCCCACCTTCACAGACAAGGGCAATGTGGTCATAACAAGGGGTTGACATGTCACATAACAGTCCATGTTGCCCACACTTACTGCTGTATATATATTTATATATATATATATATATATATATATATATATATATATATATATATATATGTGTGTGTGTGTGTGTGTGTGTGTGTGTGTGTGTGTGTGTGTGTGTGTGTGTGTGTGTGTGATGATATGTGTGATGTTCCCTCACACATAGCTTGCAGCACTGTGATGCAAATATAGGGGACGTCTATTTATATACATATGTATGTGTGTGTTTCTATATATGTAGACATACATATATATGTATCTCTATATTTGTGTAGATATATATTATGTTATATATATGCGTTTACATATATATATATATATATATATATATATAGATATATGTATAGGTGTCTATATATCTGTAGACATACATGTGTATATCTATCCATCTATATATATATATATATATATATATATATATATATATATA
>NW_025055265.1:0-8271 GCF_019279795.1 Protopterus annectens
AAAGTTAAGAAGAAAAACATAGCCAAGGGAAACTGTTAGAGAAATAAAAACGGGCAATCTATACTTGCCTTGTGCTCGAATTAGCCATAGTACCTTGAATGGTAACATTGTATATATCTAACCGGTGGTAGCCAAGGCCACATTGTTTTTCTTAGGAAGTTTCTCATAAAAATTGATAGTACCAGCAGAATATTGTAAAAACAATCACTACAAAATGATGATGACAAAACTTGTGATTCACGACGTCAGCTTGGTAGGCAATGTCTTATTAGAAAGTGTATAAAACTGTCTGCATTTCCTGATTCTAGGTAGACAAACTCTGTATTAGCACGTTTTTGTCTCCTTGCTGCAAGATTAAAGTGCCTTAACCTGAACCTACCGTGTTTTGATAATTTTTAAAGTATATTTTTCCTTTGACAATTTTATTCCTTCGGACTGGAAAGTATCTCTCACTCTAGGCTCAGGTCAGAATTGGGCCCGGTGGCATGTACCCATACGGAGAAGTGGCCACATCGGCTCTTCTGTCTTGAAAGACCTCTGACTGAATTGTCGTTCGAAAGAGGCCAGCCACTGTTTCTGATCTGGGATTGGAGGACGAGTCAACGTTCTGGTGGATCAACACACGGAGGGTCAGGTAAGGAGGAATTTACCTTTTTTCTGTTTTAGATCAGGGACTTATTACAGTATTGTTTTGTCAGGGAGATTTGCATGTGCAGATCAGGGACAAAAAGATTGCTGTCTTGTCATAGATCAGGGAAACAAAATAGGTAGGCAGTTATTCTAGATAAACTGTGAAAAGGTGTAAAATCAGGGTACCATGTGATAAGAAGGGTTACGTAACAATTTCTAACTTAGCTAAGGCAACATGGGAAATCAGTGCACGAAAAGTTCCGAGACCCGCCCCTAACCGAAGACGCGAAATATATGCAATTACAGGGCGATAATGTTAAGTATTATACAAAATGGGTTGATAAATACAAATTTGTTTAATTTAGATAAACCTTACTTATTAAACTTGTAGACAACTTAAAACAGACGAAAGGTCAGCTAAAAAGCACAATTAGGAGTCCTCAGGCACACAGGTGGCTTGAGGAAGCAAACGAGGGAACAAAAGATTAGAAATTCAAAAGCAATGTTTTTAGACAAAGAAGATAATAACTTGGTAATAGCAACAGCCCCTCTCCCCCTCCGCTTCCCTTACCAGAATATGAAGCGAGTGGACAAGCTGATCCACCTCCGCTATACCCAGCTGTTCCTGCAAAATCAAAACCGTTTGTCAGAGATCCTATCGAGACCAGGTCTCGAACACACAACTTGAGAGGGGATATTGAATTATATGAAATGAATAAAGAGTCACAAGCTATGAGTGAAGAAGAGATATGTCCACTCATAGAAGTACCAAATCCGCAGGCAGGACAGGATCCAACTCTTCTAGTATATAGACCGTGGACACTGGAAGACATCCGGAAAGCCACAGAGGGAATTCCCCATCCAAAAGTTAATTTTAGAAAATTCTTAGAAGACTTACAAGGCATGAGGCTGAGTTACCATTTGAATGGAGAAGAAGTAGAGAAAGTAGTTAGACAAATCGTAGGTCCAGATTGGCACATGATCAGTGGCAACTGGAATCCCCGTGATGCAGAGCTTAGACTACTCCCATATAGTAATGCAGAACTGGACAACAGAGTGAAAGGTCTGACAGACCGAATCTCTGAGAAATGGAAGCCTAGGGCTGATTGGACTTGCATTAATCAATGCATACAACAAGAAGGTGAAACTGTTGATAGATAGTATGCCAGATTATTATAATGATTTAATAACCATTGTGGAATGCAGGTACCTGAAGAGCAAACACATGATTCCCCATATGAGCAACAGCTAAAGAATGCATTTTTAAAAGGCAGTATTGCACCCATTAGCAGCTTTATTACAAAGCACATGGTAGATCATGGTACAAGTAGATTACAGTCATTACTTAAATATGCAAGACATGCCAAAAGGCATTTTAATAGCAAAAAGAAAAAGAAAACTCAAGCATTTGCAGTAGAAGATGGATCAGAAGTCTTTGTAGTACAAACTGGAAAGAAGGGTAAGAAAAATCCCGGGGAAACAAACAATCTGAAAAACGATCAGAAGACTTTGAAGAAAGAAAGAAAAGGGTGAATTTTTTAAATGCGGAAAAGGGACATTTAGCAAGGGATTGCAGGCAAAATAAAAAGGTAACCACAGAAGACAAGGAGGGTGAGGAATGACTATATGATAGTCAAGAATCACTGGATAGGAATAAACAGAAAGACAAATGCAAATGTGATAAAAAGGGTAGAGGATATGACAGAAGAAATAGAGGATGTACATGAATTCATAGATAATAAAGAAAATGAAATTTTGGACTTAGCATTATTGAGCTTAGAGCTCTACTTAGCAGACAAAAAACCCGGGAAGTTACACTTCTGGTAGAGGGAGGAAGTCAAATTTGTGTGACTCAGGGCTTCATGGACCCTGATACATCCTTCCAAACTACCAGAAAATTCAGAATCACTGATTACATATTAGTGAAAGCAGCTAATGGACAGCTGTATCGAGCCACTCTCCCACAACATAGTGATAACTGACCCAGTTTCAGGGATGACCCAGAAAAGCAAAATTGTTGTTTCTGCAAAATGCCCAGTAAATCTTTGGGCAGAGACCTAATGCAGATATTTGGCATAGCCCTAGTTCCAACTATGCAGGGTATGGAAGCACAGCGACAAATGGATACTTTTGTAGTGCCGGGGGGTGAAACATTTTATTGGTACAGCCAGGACTTGGGTTACGACTGGTCCAGGGCAGTAACCGAAAAACTGATGAACGTAGCCATCAGTAAATCCTCCCCTTTACACTGATAAACAGCATTTGTTGCATTGACTCTATATTACTGTAACAGACCAGGACCTGATAAAGAATATGAGCAAGAACTGTTTAGAAACCATGCTAATAGGTTAGTATTACGAAATTTGTACTGGGACACAGAAGGAAACAGTGTAATAAGCTGTTCATTGCCCCAGGAATTCTAGCACTTTACAAATCTAATCGATTACCACATGTAAGTTTAACTAAAAATAGAAATTTGAATGGGCAGACCTAGGAGAAAAAATCACAAGGTGGGAAAAACAGACAGAGTTAGAACTCTCTGAACAAAGGGGTACAAAAGCAGAAATTAAATTGGATAACACAGACACACCCAGCTGACTCACAGGCAAGTGAGGATAGCTGAGTAGCACTCTTACTAGAGGAAGAGGAAAAAACCTTATGAGACATACCAGAGACTCTCTGGTCAACAGGAAATCAGATGTAGGACTTATTCACAGCAGGACCAGTTACTATCACGCCAAAATCAGCATTTAGACCTCAAAGAGACAGTATCCCTTAAGAAAGGACAGAAATAGGAATCAAACCTATAATAGCAGCCTTACTTAAGGAAGGAGTCTTAATAGAATCTCCTGATTCACCATTAATACACCCTTATTTCCTGTTAGGAAAGCAAACGGAGAATGGCTATGGTCCAAGATTTACAAGCTGTAAATGAGCAGTTATACCCAGGGCACCTACGTGCCAGATCCACACACTTATTGAATGATTTGAAACCTCAACAGAAGTATTTTTCTGTGGTAGATATTAGCAATGCATTTTTTTCAATACAATACACCCTGACAGCCAAATTGGTTTGCATTTACATTTCAGGGAAAAGGTATACAACAAGACTACCACAGGGATATTGTGAAAGTCCAACAATATTGCACAAGAAATGGCAAGTAACCTGGTGGGATTTATCCCACCGAAGGCAGTCAGATTTTACTTTATGTAGAGACATTCTGCTGGCAGCCCCACCCAGCAAGAATGCAGAGAGATACCATAGCATTATTACAATTTTTAGCACTCAAGGACACAAGGTAAACAAAACAAACTGCAACTTTGGAAAAAAAAGGTCAAATACCTGGGATATGTAATATCCAAAGAAGGCAGAATATTAGATGAAGACAGAAAAACAGCAATATTACAAGCACCTAAACCCCAAATACCAAGAAGGAAATGATGTCCTTCCTGGGTACTACTAACTTTTGTTGGAGTTGGATTCCAAACTATGCTTTGGAATCTGCTCCCTGACTAACTTGATATTCAAAAGCCCGATGGCAGCACAAGATTTATTACAAATGGACACCAGAAGCAGAATCAGCTTTCTGCAAACTGAAACAACTGATAGCTTTTTCCTTAGTTTTAGGATTACCAAACTATCATAAGATTTTTCCAAACTGTAGACTGTAAGCAAGGTTATATGACATCAGTGTTAACACAACAGCATGGGGACAAACAATGCCCCATAGCTTACTTTTCATCACCGCTAGACCCAGTGGTGATCCCTTTCCCCACTGTGTATGCAATGGCAGTGCAGGCTTCAGCCTCAGTAGTTTGTTCCACCCTCTGACATTGAGAGTGACTCATCCAGTCGCGATTATTTTACTGCAAGAAAAAGTAACATATCTTTCTCCTGCTAGACATCTTTCCTGTATGACTATACTGTTGAGCCAACCTCATATGACAATTGAACGATGCACAACTATGAATCGTCAACCTTGCTCCCAACCCCTGCAGATGGCAAACCCCACTGCTGCCTGCAGGAGATTGAGCAAAAGACACTACCTAGAAAAGATTACAGATGTTCCCTTGGATGATGCCGAGGTGACATACTATGTGGACGACTCATGTAGAACTGGTCCTACAGGACAGAATCTAGTGGGGGATGCAGTAGTTTCTGAGACTGAGTTTTTAGAAGCAAAGTCTTTACCACACAACTTATCTGCACAAGCAGCAGAATTGATTGCCTTGACAAGGGCATGTACCTTAGCAAAAGGTAAGAAAGTAAACATTTTACTGATAGGCAGTACGCTTTTTTTACTGTACATGTTTTTGCGCAACAGTGGAAAAAGAGAGGAATGATAACACCTACTGGTAAACCAATTAACCCTGCAATTTATTTTAGACTTGTTAGACTCTATTCAGTTACATCAGAAAGTAGCTATTTGCAAATGCGTAGCTCATACCAAGCAACAGGATAGAATTTCAAAAGGTAATGTGAGGGCTGATACAGCTGCAAACAAGCAGCTTCAGCTTCAGAATTTTTTCTTTTGGGGGAAAATTACAACCATCTGAGATTTTAGACTTAGAAATTTTAAAAAACAATGCAGACACTTACTACAAATGTAGAAAAAAAAATGGATAAAACGAGGAGCAATCCTTGAGAAGGGACTGTACATCTCCAAAAAAACAAACCGATTTTACCATCTAACTTGTTTAGATTAGCTTTGTTGAGCCATGGGCAGTGCCATGTCTCAACAGGGGGATGGTACAGTTAGTGAATCGAGTGTTTACATGTATGGATTTACAAACTACACAAAAATTTTGTGCAGCATGCCATGTTTGTAACAAGCATCATGCACAAGGGGAAAACCTGAGCAAGGGAGTTTCCCTCCCACCTTTATCCATTCCATACTATCTGTATGGATTTTATAGAACTGAACAAATGCTAAAATAAGAAGTACTGCCTTGTCATTATAGATATGTTTTCCAAATGGGTGGAAGCTTTTCCAACTAAAAATCCAGATGCAGCTACTGTTGCGTCCTTTTTAAAGAAATTATTCCTAGATTTGACATACCGGAAAAGATTTATAGTGACAATGGCACACACTTTGTAAATCAAACTATACAACAACTTAGCCATTATTTCGGGATTTCTCTGAAAAATCATTGTACATACCACCCCCAATCTGCAGGATTAGTAGAGAGGCATAATGGGGTTTTGAAAAACAAGCTTAGAAAATTGATTAGTATGACACAAAAGAACTGGGTGCACTGTTTACCTCTGGCACATTTGAGCATGAGAACTGTTCCTAATGCAAAAGGGTTAACTCCTTTTGAAGTTCTGTTTGGGAGGGCATATTATATACCTCAATGGAAACCTCTCATGCCTGCAGAACAGGAGTCTGACAGTTCACTTGCAGGGTATATGAGGCGATTTTTGAATAACAAACTTTTGCAGTTAAATTCTGTTTCAGATAAAGAGCAAACAAGACCATCGGAAGCAGCAGTAGCCCCAGGCACATGGGTCTGGGTGAAGGTGGTGAATAGAAAAAACTGGAGTTCTCCGAAGTGGGAAGGGCCGTACCAGGTACTACTGTCGACACCCACTGCAGTCAAGATCATGGAGCGAGCGTCCTGGATTCATTTGACACACTGTAAACTGGTTAAGAACTTTGAACTGGACAAAAACCTTGTTACTGTTGTACAACAAGAACAAAATGACCAGGTATAGAGCAAACAGAGATGCAGAACAACCTCAGAAAACTTGCATGATTATTCTGGTAGCTATACTGATAACATTGATCTTTTTGTTGTGGCCTTTTCTTTTCCCCACAAAGTTGAACTGATTAAACGTGATGGGGCCATAGACTGGCCCCAAACTTTAACACTTATCAGGCAATTACACGTGTGTATGCTGAGACTTTTAATGTTTCGAACTGCTGGATTTGCACAGCCATACCAACAGCATACGGGGGGGTTATTAATGACTGCAGTCCCCCTAGGGGTCAATGAGACCTGGGAAAATTTGATTTATGACACCGTAGCTATTAAAGCATATGATAAGGTAGCACTGTATTTGCCTGTGACACAAAAGGGAATTGTATGTTTTTATAAGAATGACACAATTCAAGTGGGTTGGAGCAGGTGCAATGTGACTGTACATTACAAATGTTATACCAAAGCAAACAAAATGAGTCCATGCATAAGACTATTGAACAAGTGCAACGTAATCCTGTACTTTTTAAACAACTATCTGTAACAGATAGGAAAATGTTTCATACAGGGCAGCCATTTCATAACAAAGTAACTACTAAGGTAGAGGATTGTTATTTTGTGTGTGGTAAGAAAGCATATAAATGGTTACCTGAGAATTGGTCCGGAAGTTGTTTTTTGGGGTACCTGGTCCCAGCCATACGACACACTGCAGTTTTGCCTCAGGGAAATATTCAAAATACCCGAGATGTAGCCAAGAAAGCTGTCAGGAAGCCTGAAAATTCAGTGGGACAGATCGAGGCAGGCTAGAAAGACCATCATACTGTGGGTACCAAACTGACGCACATGGACTTGAGTGATGCTGCTATATCGTGGGCAGGCATATTACCTGCATATGGCGCAGTGAAATCGATTTGGGAGCTGCAAAAACTGTCTAAACTTCTCGATGTAATGAGTAATGCAACTGTTTCTGCTCTTGAATTGATAATCGACAAACTGAATGCTATGAGAACTGTAGAGCTCCAGAACCGAATGGCCCTTGACTTCACCCTAGCGTCGAGAGGTGGTACCTACGCTTTAATCAAAGAAGAGTGCTGTGCGTATATACCTGATCATCAACATGAGATAAACGACCACCTTGAGGTGATACAGTGAGTGTCGGCCATGACCAAACCAGGCCCAAACCCTCTGACGGACTTTTTCCAGAATTTGTTTGGGGGGGTGGGGTTCCATCCTAATGAACATCCTGATTGCCATTTGTGTGGGATTACTCCTATTAGGAGCATGTATTTGTTGTGGTATTCCCTGCATGAAAAAGTTAATCAAATAATTTATAGATATATCAGTTTCTGAGACTTTGTATCAAAGTACTGAAATTGAAGAATTGTTAGAATGTGAAACACTTTCATAAGTTTAAACTGAATGACTTTCTTAACTGCAAATCCTGAATGGAAGAGGTTAGGAGAAGAAGCAAACTGTTTATTCTTTTGAAAATAGAATTAAAAAGTATTAACAGGGGGGAAATGTCAGAAAAATATGTATTAATGTGTATGCTTAATGCTAATTAGAAACTAAATAAGTTAACACATTTTTCATTCTATTTTATATGCACTGTTCTATATACAGTTGAGTTTCATATGAGACTGAAAAGATGCTTTTTGAAACTGCAGTGTGCTTTCTGAAACTTGCAAGATGCCCTCTGACCTATTAATTGCTAGCATAATATTCATGTTTATGCCTTATGGAAATGTACTTGAGAAGCAGGTGCTTATCTGCTAGGTCAGGAATGAATGAATGAACCATAATATATTCTGTAAATGTAATGATTTTAAACAATCAGCTCTGTTCGAAGTATGAGAACATACACAGCTGCAGAAGTTAGAGATAACAGACAAAGGACTGTTTGAGAAATGAACTGCAATCTATACTTGCTTTGTGCTAATT
>NW_025055266.1:0-8806 GCF_019279795.1 Protopterus annectens
AGTATACTTTGTGGCTGTGTGCATGGACGCAAACAGTTCCCTGTGCTTGTGTAATACATGTGAATATGTGCATATGTCTCTGTCTTTATATATCCTCATATGTACCTTGAACAATTTTTACTTCTGCCTTTCCTTGACTGCCTCTATGTCCCTGTAGGTCCTTCCAGAGATCAAGTAGCATTCTTGAGTACTGCCTCAGTTTAAAGTGCAACACCAATTATATACAAAGTATCAGGTTTCTAATTTACATAATCTATGATGTAAAGATGCTGCAATTCTAAACAGATAGATGCCAGTAGCCGGGACATGAAAATGCTAAACAAAGTCTTACAAGGCAACATAGCTTCATCCAGTAGTACTGAAGCACAGCTATTGCTTTTGGAGCAGGTTATCAAGGTTTACAGAACAGGGTCCAGGTCACTGGAGAGATGGAATATGTGAAAATAGTCATTAAATGGGCAAAAAGGTGAAACATATTTGTACATATCTGTATACCACAGTAGAGCAAACAATTAGGAAGATAATGCACCATGCAGAGAGCAAGGAATGTGGCCTGTATTGAATGAGTACAGAGCACGGACCATGCAGTGTGTGCACTGTGGCATGTTAATTTTGGCAGGAAAGAGTCATAAAGAGAGTGAAGAATCCTCATAATGGCAGGTAGACTGCCCACCATGTGATTGTAGAAATGAGCTCGGGTAAGCAAGCAAGCTATTAAGGTAGCTGGTATGTTTAAAAATGTTGGGGAAAAAATTATTTCTTTTCATGCGGAGCATGGTTTGATTCCCTCAGCTTCCATTTGCCTGCTATGTGGACCTTGAGCAAGTCATTTAAACAGGCTCTATTCTTTAGTGCAATTGGGAAATTGGGTGGTGTAATTGTGGGCAAGGCTCCTTAATGATCTCATAGACCACATGCCTAGTAAACATCTATGATCCAATGAACAGCACCATACTTATGCAAAAGCACCAAGACAGAGGCTATAAAGCAAAACACAGTTTAGCTAATGCAGATTAAATAAAACACCTATATAACATCCACAGATTCCATATTAAGAAACCAACAACGGTACAGTTTTAACTACATTTATGCAACGAAATGCATTAAAAGTATTTAAAAGATAAAACATATTTTTATTTTTATTGGATTTCCTGATTATGTAAGACCACTTGTAAGCAAAAGTGGCTGTATTCAAGGGCTGATGTTTTGTTAAATGCCCATAATCATATAAATTGCAAGTGTGGAACACTGAGGGAGTCAAGCCCTGGACTACAGAATGATGCTCTTAAGTATCAGCATGTGGCCCTAACACTTTGAAGGGAACACTGCCTGACAGTTGACGCTTTCACTATATATAAATGTAGATCTAAAAATATATTTATAGTTGCAGTCTGTAAGACTGAATACACATACTGGCTTGTTTTTCAGCCTGTCTGCTACTCGGCTTGGTAAAAAAATTGTTGGTACAGGCGCGGTCTGGGAAATTTGACCTTTCCCCACTGTTGTTAATCTAGAAGTTGGTATGTGTGTGTGTGTGTGTATATATATATATATATATATATATATATATATATATATATATATATATATATATACGTCTCCCCATGGATGCATCTGCAGTCATAATAAGTGGTTGTCCTGTCAGGAATCCCGAGGCAGCGCTGCAGTGGGCCGGATTCCGAAGTCCGGGTCCGGCTCGGGCTGATGTCGGACTCCAGCCGAGGTCATCACGGGTGGTCTTCGGGTATAAAAGCATCAGCCGGACGCCATTTTCCTCAGTTCTTTCTTGCCAAGGTGGCGCCCAAGCAGAAGCTGTTACGCAAGTGCCGGTCGGTCGGATCCAGAGATTACTTCTACCGAATACTACTTCAAGACTTCTAAAGCTAAGTACCCGTTGGGGACTCTTTCTTGCCTCAGCCGATGTCAGAAAAGTTAACAATTGTTTAACCTGTGGGAAACAAATACCTCATAAAGATTTCCACTCTTACTGTCTGCCTTGTTTGGAAGCTGCCCAGTTCACATTTACACTTATCGTAGCAGCCTGTTCGCCTGTGCCTCTCTTCAACCGACTTAACTAGGGCGTCGGTCGGAGTTTGCAGAACAGTTTTTCGGGTACTGATTTTGCGGTGACATTATGCCGCCGGATCCTCCGACTACCCAATCTTCCAAAACGCAAAGATAAAGACCGGCAGATTACCGCGGGTCCGGGCGTTTCGCCGAAACCACGGCAGTAAAGCAAACAGCAGTGTCCTCGGTTTCGGGCCGAAACCGAGAAAACTGCTCAAACTACAGCTGAACCTATGCCTCCTTACAACTGAGGCCCCAAGCTACCGATTTTCTTGAATCGACCTCAGAAATTTTACCCACTACGGCGGGTTGACTTATCAGACACCATCCCCTTTGATGTCTCTACCCCAGCACGTGGTGCTGCTAGGCCTCCAGCAGCCATGTCCATTAAGGCCTTCGCCAGGGCTAAAGCAGCCAAGACTACTAAATCAGTGCCTGTTAAACCCCCTCATCCAGGCCCTCTTTCTAGTTCTCAAATGCTTTGGCAGAAGATTTACTCCTTAATTAGAGGATCTCAATCTCACCCCCAGACAGGGCTCTCTCAGCCCTTAGAGAAGAGACCTAGGCCACAGAGCCCCTGAGCCAGTGTCTTCTGATGATTCTGCTGATGAATCAGACATAACTGACCAGCCTGAGGCCCTTCCCTCCAATTTTGAAGATTCTGATGCTGAAGAATCCATTCCAGCTAAGCTTCCCCACCAGAAGAATTCTCCTTTGGGGAAACCTTGCATGCCATGCGAGAACAGTTCCAATGGCAGCAACAGAGGTTTTCAGACTCCAGAAAAGACTTAGGACCTTTTCTGCACCTCCCACAGCACAGGCTCCTTAGCTATACCTCCTGTTCTCTCTGTGGTGGATGATGCTTTCAATGAGGTTTGTTCGCTTCCAGATTCTTTCGCCCCCAGCCCCCTGCCAAACCAGACAGATTTTACAGGGTGCCAGATACGCATCACCACCTTTACAAGGCCCCTCTTGCAGACCCAGAAACTATATCCAGGGTCCCAAGGCAGTAGCCGCAACCACAGCTAAAAATCCTATTCCTTCTGAAAGGGAAGCAAGGTCACTTCGTAGACAGATGGGGTAAAAAAGGTCTACACTTCAGCTACTCTCTCTCAGCTAGAGCTTTAAACTGTCAGTTTCACATGATACACTACCAAGAGTTTATGCTTGATCAGTTAATCTAAAAGCTAACTACTGATGAATCTCTTGATAAGAAATATGTATTAGAGATGGTAAATAACATACAACAGGTTAGCAACCATTACTGTTAAAAATGCGGGCTATGATGCACTGGAGGCTTCATTTAGATCAGCCATGACAGGCACAGTGATAAGAAGACATGCATGGCTAAGGAACAAGCTTTACCGGATCATGTTAAAGCTAAGTTGCTAGATGCTCACTATGGACAAGACAAGTTTAGAGTTTGGTACACCTGCTCAGCAGGTTATGAAGAAAATGGAAGAAAAGGCAAAATCTGTTCAAACTGTTAAAGATTTCCTGCAGGTTCAACCCCCAAGGTTTAGCAGGAACTGGCTCTGCCAAAAATTGGTCCTTTCCTTGACTCCACAAAATTTCAAAGGGGCAGGAATAGACGCTCCAGAGGCAGAAACCAATCCAGAGGAGGTGCTGCCACAGAGGACCGAGCAGTGGCAAGGTAACAACAGAGGCACAGACACAGCCACTGCCACTACATCAGCACAACCACAGTGACTTAATCCTAACCGCCTACCAGGAAACAAATAGCAGCTCCTCTAGGAGGAAAGTTAACCTATTTTCAAAGAACTGGCACTACAAGAAGCAACAAAAGACAAGTGGATTTTCACAAACCATAGATCAAGGTTACCGGTTTCACTTCCACACTTTACCAGTCAAAGAGAGGAATGCCAAATCTACCTCCAAATCAAAAAACAGAGGTCTCCACGCCAGATAATGGAGCTTAGCAAACATGAGAGCTGTGGAAAGAGTGCCAACAGCTTAAGAGAACAAGGAAAGGGTTCTACTCCAGACTATTCCTAGTTCCAAGAAAGGAAAAAGTTGGAGACCAATTCTCGACCTGTCCACCTGTAAATACATACATCATTGTCCCAAAATTCAAAAATGCTGACCCTACAGCAACTTCTTCCCATGCTGGGCAAGGAGTCTTGGCTGGTAACTCTAGATCTCAAGGAGGCATACCTGCACGTCCCCATTCGACCAATCTGCAGAAGATACCTCAGATTTCTTGCAGGATCAGAGCACTATCAATTCTCAGCATTGCCCTTTGGCTTATCTACTGCGCCCCCAGAGTATTCACAAAATGCCTGGCATCAGTAATCGCCCATTGCAGACTACAGGGGAATTCAAATTTACCCATACCTGGACGACTGCCTGCTACTAAGGGGGACAACAAAAAGCAAGCTGACAACAGATTTACAAAGGGTCATTTACTTGCTACAAGGACTGGGATACACAGTCAATTTACAAAAGTCAAGGCGCTGATACCATCCCAAACAAGGACATTCTTGGGCGCGGCGGAATTGGACACAGTACAACAAAATGGCATTCCTGACTACAGAAAACAAAAAGAACTTCCTCTTTACTTTTGGCAACTAACAAAACTGGAACAAGTTAACAGCAAGAAAAATTTCTACAGGCCTTGGGCTTCCAAGTGGCATCATGCATAATCTTGGTCCCATTTGCCAGACTATATGAGGAAACTACAGTGGTACCTAAAGCAATTTATGGTCCCCAACACAGACACAGTCTAGAAACAGAAATCCCACTAATTCCATGCTTAAAACAGGAGTTCCTATGGTGGGCTCAGGCATGCCAGCGTCAAACCCAGGCCTGCCCTTCCGCGATGTCAACCAAGCCAGACCATCACAACAGACGCTCAGACCTAGGATGGGGGACCCACATGCTGGACAAATGCGTGCAAGGATTGTGGACACAGGATCAACTTCACCCTGCACATCAATCTAAAAGAAATGCTGGCAGTAAAACTGGCAATCCAAAAGTTCAAACCATTTCTCAAAGAGGCAGAAGCTGATGATAAGGGACAGACAACACCACAGTCAACAAGTGTGGTACATCAACAAACAGGGAGGCACTCATTCATACCCCTATGCAGAATGACCTTGGAGCTGTGGACCCTGGCACTCAGCTACAACATTCAGTTACAGGCAATATTTGTACCGAAAGACAATACCTAGCAGACATACTAAGCAGAACCACTTCGGATGCTCCACGAATGGGCCTGGAAGCTGCACCCGGACATCTTCAAGACCATCTCAAAGAAATGGGAATGCCACAGATAGACCTATCGTCGCATCACCTCTCAATCACCAGCTCAAAAATTCTGCACAAGGACATTCCACCCACTAGCATGGAAAGTGGACTCACTCTCCTTCAACTGGAAAGGCCTAACAGCATATGTGATTCCTCCTCTTCCTTTGATACACAAGGTACTACTAAAAATCAAGGAAGAACGTCCAAAAAAGATAATCCTGATAGCCCCAAACTGGCTAAAGACAACACTGGTACCCACTACTGAAGAGCATGTCTCGAACAACACATGTGGCCAATACCCTGATGCCTTTGATGTTAACTCAGAACAACTACAGCATCATACATCCAAACCTAAAACGCTGCAACTGACTGCATGGAACATCACATAGCAGCAGCTAATCCAGAACTTTCCCAAAGAGTTAAAGACATTATTCTTGAAGCACGCCAGGACCTTTCAACAAGAAAGCAAGAACTATGCTGGAAAATGGAAAAGGTTTGTCATTTGGAGTACGGGAAGAGGAAAAGATGTGTCAAAACATAGATATGTTTAATATTCTGGAGTATCTGGCCGAACTTCTTCTATTCAGGCCTGTCCTACTCCTCCATCAAGATACATGCATCAGCTATTTCAGCAGAATACAGCTTTGATCCTCCTGTTTTTCGCACCCTTTGCTCAGGCAGTTCCTCAGAGGAATCAAGAATGTAAAACCTCCAAGGAAACCACCATTACCAGCTTGGGACTTAAACTTTGTGCTAGAAAGTTGACACTAGCATTACACCCTCTTGGAACCAGCAGCAACAGCAGACTCATACAACACCTGTCATGGAAAACTGCTTTCCTACTGGCAATTACTTCAGCAAGGAGGGTTTCAGAACTACAGGCCTTAATGGCAGTGCAACCCTTCCTAATCTTCCACCAAGATAGAGTGTCCTTGAGGACTAATCCTACACATTTTTGCCCAAGGTGGTTTCCAGAGTATCTTTAAAACAGGCAATCCACCTACCTTCCCTCTTTCCCAACCCACAAAACAGAGGGGAAAGAATACTGCATACCTTGATGTACATAGACAGCTACCGCTTACTACTTGGACAGAACAAAAAATAGCAGAAAGACTGACCAACTTTTGTAGCCTATGCAACAGGAAGGGAAGGAAAAGCTATTTCCAAACAGACAACTCAAATGGATAGGAAATTGCATACAATACTGTTACTCCTTCCATGGAAACCAATTCCACAGAACATAAGACCCTATCATTCTGCTAAGGGCACAACAGCCACTACCACAGCCTTCCACGAGGAGTGGCAACCAAAGACATTATTGAGGCCATGCTGCTACTTGGACCTCCGCGGCATACATTTGCCAAGCTATTATAATTTGCCTCTTTATTCCAGATCCCGAGCAGGGTTTGCCACTGCTGTACTGCAAAGGGATCTTAAACACACCATAATCTACCTTTATCCTCCTCCCTAGTTGGCTATGGTATTCTACCCACTTGTTATGACTGCAGATGCATCCATGAAGGACATAGTACAGTTTTGTACCTACCATAAATGTAGATGTCCGAACTGGATAGCATCTGGCAAGTCAGGATTACCCTCCCTCCTTCCCTCTGTGGTACTCCTAGGGTGTTTACCCACTCCTAATAGCTAGCTGTTGGGGGAGTCTTTATGGTGTATTTGTTTGTATATATGTACATATATGCTATTGTTGTGTTTACCTCTATCTATTTGGAAACATTGGCATCTATCCAAATTTTACCCTGCAAGAGGGCTACTTCGGCATCTGGGCAAGAAACACTGAGGGAAAAATGAACGCTAGCTGATGCTTTTATACCCGAAGACCAGCAGAGATGACGCCGGGTGGAGTGCGACATCAGCCGAAGCCGGACCCGGACTTTGAAACCGGCCGACTGCAGGGCTGCCTGAAAGCGACACAGGACAACCCACTTGTTATGACTGCAGATGCTATCCAGTTCGACATCTACATTTATGGTAGGTACAAAATCAGCCTATGTACTATATATATATATATATATATATATATATATATATATATCTTCTTCTTCTTTTCAGCTGTTCCCATTAGGGTCGCCATACAGCGGATCACCTGTTTCACATTTCTTCCTGTTCTCTGCATCTTTCTCTGTCACACCAACCACCTGCATGTCCCTCTCTCACCACATTCATGAAACCTTATCTTTGGCCTTCCTCTTTTCCTCTTACCTCGGCAGCTCCACTCCTTAGCATCTTTCCAATATACTTTTGCATTCCTCCTCGGTGCATACATGTCCAAACCAGTGTAATCCCTTGCACTCTCTGGCTTTGTCTCCAAACCTTCCAACCTGGACTGAACCACTCTAATATACTTATTCCTAATCCTGTCCCACCCTCGTCACACCCAGTACGCAAATGACGAACATCTTCGAACTCCTGCCACATCCAAAGCTCCTGACTCCTGCCTTTTGTCAATGCCACTGTCTCCAACCCATATATGTATAGCTGGTCTCACTACCCTCTTACCAAGACCTTCCCTTTCACTCTGTACTGCTACTCATCTCATCGCCAAATCACTCCTGACACTCTTCTCCACCCACTCCATCCTGCCATTATCTGTATTCTCTTCTTCACCTCTCTTCCACACTCGCCTATTACTTGAACTTTGCAGACAATGGTCTAGTATTTAAACTCATCCACCTTCGCCACCTCTACTCCCTGTAATCCCTCCACTCATTCCTCTATCCTCCCTCTTTCACACACATATATTTACTATTTTAGGTCCATGCTGACCTTCATTTCCTGTTCTCCTCCTAGAGCATATCTCCCACCCCACCTCTCCAGGGGGTCTCCTCCACCTGTTCCCTACTCGCCACTACTGATCACACAATGTCACTTCTGCAAACATCATAGTCCACGGGGACCCCTGTCTGATCTCGTCTGCTTAACCTGTCCATCACCATTGTAAAAATAAGGAGAGGGCCCAGAGCTGATCCTTGATGTAATCCCACCCAACCTTAAGCAGATCCGTCACTCCCACACTTAGCAGACTGCCACTGTCCCACACTACCCTCGCATGTCCCTGGACCACTCTTACATACTTCTCTGACACTCCCGACTTCCTCATACACATACCACAACTCCTGTACTAGGTAAATCTGTCAGAAGGCTTTCTCCCTAAGAAGTCCACAAAGACATCGCAACTCCTTCTGACTTTCTGTGTGCTTCTCCATCAACACTCCTCAGAGCAAACCATCGCATCTGTAGTCCCATGCTCTTTCCAGGCATGAAACCATTCTGCTTGATCACTAATCATCACCTCCCCTTCTTAACCTAGCTTTCCACTACTCTTTCCCATAACTTCATGCTGTGAGGCTGATCTATTTAATCCCAATGTAGTTACTTAAGTAGCTTTGCACATCACCCTTACATGGATTCTACATTTCAGTAGATCAAACTTTTTAAATGTTCAGATGAT
>NW_025055267.1:0-10709 GCF_019279795.1 Protopterus annectens
CTACTCATGTACCAATACACTTACTTACATCATTTTCCCTGAAATTCATTAATTCCAATGCCTGGACCAGCTCATTTCTTACACACCCCGCTAGAGGTAACGGCATCCATACAGACCTGGTCATTACTAACATGGGGGGACCATTGCTCTACACCAATGGAGTCAACTCCTCCCTGGTTAGATCTGGCAAAAACTATCAACTTGCAATCCAGCCCCCCACAAAGGTAACCCACCATGAAAATCTTCTCCAGAAAAGTAGCTAACTTTGGGCTCCTAAAAAGCAGAGGTGGCTAACTTCATGGCTTTTTCCAATGCAAGTGGAGAATAGTTGCATGACTTCTGAGAATCATACACCACTGCATTGTCACGTAACACAAATGCACATGGATCTTGCCATACTCAATAGAGACCAAGATGCTCTCCTCCAACAACAAAAAAAAAAAAAAGAAGCCAATCTTGTGGTCCTCTGTCATGTAAACAAACTCTACAACAGAAGGGAGAGCAGCGATGTGGAATAAAAGGTGAAGTCCCAAGGCTACTCCCTTTTTCAGCATTTCAACAATAAGATGAGTATCCCTCATCGTTAATCACAAAGGCTAGCTATGAAAGGCTGCAGATTACAACCACGGATAAGTAAAGACAACCTACAAGGCCTTCTAAGTTATGTAAAAAATTTCCAAGCCTTGGCAATATCCCAGATTTGGCTCTGAGCTACTGCACAATGTGTACTTCCACTTACAAGAGCTTCAGCAGATATTGTAATATACTAGCCAAGCAGATTCGGAAGTGCCCAACTTTACAGAGCTCCCCAAAGGATACAATCACAATACCAATAGATTGACCCAGGAACACGGTATAACTGCTGCACAGGTTAAAACAGCAGCACTGTCAGGAGGCCAAGAATACAGCTTCTATAGCAGGACCTTAATGACCTCCCTGGCTGTGTTCTTGCACTTGAAGCCTAGGGCCTAATTGAAATGGCACCTCATCTGTGTGCGCTGTTCAATCCACAGCCCCACCTCAGGTTTGAGGGTCACCTAACAAATGGTGCACTGCTACTGCAGTCACCCTCTCTCCACAAGAGGAGCAACTACAGACCCTGGAACTATTGCCCCTGGCTGCACAACAAAGTCTGATATGCAAAGCTATGGAATGCATCATCAGCGGACCTAATAAGCTAAGGATGTAGGGAATCTCCAAACTCACGGATCCCATACAGTTTTACGTTTTATGAAGAAGTAGGTCATACCTGCTCAAAATTGGAGCGACTTCTTTGAGTCAGTTACCAGAGCTGTGGATGAAGACAAGGTGGTTTAGCACAGCCTGCCTTGGTACAGCCCAAGGAGCCTTTGATACCATTCCCCACTCAGGAATCATAGAAAAACTCACTAAGCTAGGCATCAACCCCTATATCACTAGGTGGGTTGGAAAGTGTCTCACAGATAGAGCCCACAGTGTGAAAGTAGCTGACTCCAAGTCAGACTGCCGACCAGTCATGAGTGGAGTCCCACAGGGATCGATCCTGCATCCTTCTCCTGTTTGGTATCTACTTATCTGAAGTCCAGGCCAACACAAAGTGACTCTGGCTGACAAAGTTCGCAGATGACTGCAAGTTGGGAGCCATTAACTCCCCAAGTGATGCTGACATCATACAGAAAGGCGTCACTGAGACAAATAGCTGGTGTCAGAACCATGGTCTTACTCTCAATGCCAAAAAATGTGTTATCCCCTTTGGTAAAAACCCAGTTCCCATGAATTACCACATCGATGGTAGTCCACTGAACACAGAAGGCATTATTAGAGATCTGGGAACACAGGTTGACAGCAACTTCTCTTTTGACCACCACATTGCCACTGTGGTCAGAAAGTCCCTCTATGTGGCACATCTCATTACTAAGGGTTTTGCATCCAGGAAGAAAGAGGTCATTGTCTCCCTCTACTCTTCCCTCATTAGGCCAATCATAAGAGTACAATGCCCCATTTGGCATGTACCTCACTAGACACCTGCAACAACTGGAGAGGGTGCAAAAGTACCTCACAAAGAGGATCCTAGGCCTTAAACACTTGTCCTATATGGATAGACTCAAAAAACTCCAACTATTCTCGGTCTCATATCACCTACTTAGAGATGATCCCTTTTTGACTTACAAAGCCATGTCTGACCCAGCTCTGTTAGAAATGCTGCAGCTGAAGAAATCCCAATCCCTCCACACAACACACTCCAGAGACCTCAATCTCATTACCACAATCAATAGAACATGCTGGAGGGACAGGTTCATAACCTAGAAATGGCCCATGCTATGGAATAAACTTCCCATACATGTCAGAGCATCTCACTGGCCCTCTTCAAGAGAAATCTTGATGAGTGAATGGGAAATAGAAAATTGACCCTGGGATCACTCCAGTGGCTCTACTCGACAGAGGCACTGGGAACTAAGGTTGAATGGTACAATGCCAGGGTAATTCTATGGGCTAGGCTTGTAAAGGCTCCAGGGCTATTAGCCTAGTATACACCTATGAACCTATGAACTTAATTCCGGTTCCCAGGTCACCATGACAGCATTGGCGTAGCTATTGCCATGCTTCTGCCAATACATATTATTCACTAATACCATCTCTAATAGCACTAAAATTAATTCAATTTTAGTTTCATCAAAATCAGAAAAGGCATTCAAAAACTTTAACATATTATCCTCATGTCATTAGGAATTATGGTAAAGAGAAAATATACATCCATTGTAACTAGCAAAACTGTGCTTTGTGAGCTGCAATTATAATCATATAAATCTTCTAAAAACTGCTTAGTATCTCTTAACATATGTGGAATAGTGTTAAGAATAGGTCTCAGCTGTTTTTCAAGAAAGATAGATATTGGTTTGGTGCACCAGTCATGACCTGCGACTATGGGTCTAAAAGGGGGGTAAACGAGGTCTTTATGCAGCTTAGGAAGGCCATTGATGACAGGAATAAGGGGATGTGTAACAAAAAAAATATTCATGCAAACTTTTATCTATCATACCAGATTTAAACAGCCTGCTTAACACATCATAGACACTGAATCATGTTGTCTACACTTTTCTTATTAACTTTCTCATAAAACGTTTGGCCAGCCAACATATATAACATATATACTGTGTATCTAACAATGTAAAAAATTACAATTGGACCCCCTTTATCTGCAGGTCTCACAATGATGTTAACATTATTTTCAAGTTCGTTCAGTGCTAAATATTCAGCTTTTGACAAATTATTCTTATTCTTCTACCCAACATCAATTTTATAAAAATCTTCTATACATAATTTTTCAAATGCATTTAATATTAGATTGAGCAGAGACACATAAGTGCTTGATTTCTTAAAATACATCTCACTATTAAGTTTACCATCATTTTCTTTAAATAACAGTTTCAACATTAAGTTGCATATGAATATCTTTCAGTCTAGAGTAAGGTCTGTGTTCTGTGCTGGACTAAATGATAAACCTCTGTTCAATAAGGAAATTTCAGTCAGTTAAAACATGTGAGGACAAGTTCCAAATTAAAGATTCTTGTTCAAGACCTATGCTTTCTTCAACGTGGGTGTTCCTGTTGCTTCACTTTCTGTTTTCCTGTTGAAGTGGTTCCTGCCTCTGGAACACTGTTTTGTCTCTAATTTTGTAGAGCCCTTGATAGGAAGGGGAAAATTTAACTGCTTTTGTAAAAAATGAGAGGGCATAGAACATGAATTGCTCAAACTAAAGTCAGTTTCTGTGTTATCTTGAGCTCTATGAACCTGTGCTGTTACTGGCAGTGTCTTCCTTCTGGCACCAAGTTCCCTCTGTAACTCTGCCCCTTCAGCATCATTCTGAATGAGAGGAGTGATGTCATCAGTCCTTATTCTGTCATTGGACAATTCAAGCTGTCTATCACCATCAGATCAATCATGGATTTGGCTAGTAACTGGAGCTGCCTGTTGACTGGTAATAAGGTTGATACTGTGGTAACGTCAAACAAAAACTTTATTAAAGCAAAGCTTTCAGGTAACAACACTTTCTCAATGCTAATACCATTATACAGAATGATCACCATTTAAATAAGAGCAAACAAATATAACTTGACCACAGCTAGCATATCACGATACTGCATAAATTGTTTTTTAAAAAATACATTAAATATTTTGTTGTTGCATTCTTACTAAAACAGGTTTAATACTTACAGTATTGTTAAGACCAAATTCAAATTCTGCACATAATCTAATAATCCATTCATACTCTTTATTTTCAAGATATTTGTTTAAATCACCCCCCGGTTCCTTTCACTATTATGTCTATTACCTTAAACTTAAAACAATGGTCCTCACTCTTGTTCACGATTTGTCTACTTGGAGCATTCTAATCATTTCTCCTTCTTATATCAGACTTATGCTCAATAATTTGCTCCCTCATCCTTCTGGTGGTTTTCCCCACATAAAATGTAAAACATTTTACACAAGTGACGAGGTAAACCACATAGCTGGTATTACAACCGGCTGTGAGGGGAAAAGTATATTGGCTGTTGGTCAAAGGATGTGTGAACACATTATTATTACCTGTTAAAATATCATTACAACAACTACATTCATACACTTAAAACCGCCTTGCTTCGTAACCGTTTGTTGCTTGGCATATACTTCAAATTCTTTATAACATAGCTTTCTTTTTAAGTTTGTAGTGTTCCTATAAGAAAAATAAGGCTTTTCATTCAGAATTGTCTGCAGCTCAGGTAGAGCCAACAAAATAATCCAATTCTTTTGTACAAATCTTTTAAGATCACCTGTCATATTAAAAGTAGTTACATACCTAAGTTTACTACACTAAACTCCCTTTTGTACCACTTCTTCAGCCCCCTTAGAAAGTATGGGGTTCAGAGAGGTTTCAATGTCCTTTTTAACCCCATCACAAATTCTAAAAAGATTCTGTTTGATTATAACCACTATTTATAAATTCATCAACCATCTCTTCTAGCTGCGGATTAAATTTCTGGTCATCAGTATTTAAATTACTGAACCCCCAACTGAACCTTCACTATTACTGAAAACACGAGGTGCATGCATACTTTGCTTATGCACATAACGCCAAGCATGAACTTCTTTTTTATGAATGCTGGTTTCTATTTTTCCAATTTTTTTCTCCAGACATATATCTAAGACCACTAACTCTTTGTCAAAATGTTCCATTTTAAATTTATGAAAATTTGTCATGCCATTTAAATAAGAAATATATTCATGCAGCTCATCAAAACTGCCTTTCCATATAAAATATCATCCACAAATCTTTGATAACATTCAACCTTACTGTTCAAAACATGCCGGTCACTATATGAAAACTTTTTTTCCCACTGATGCAATACAATATTTGTATATGTGTTGGCCACTGATGTCCCCATGGCCACTCCTGACTGTTGCAAATAAGGTTCATCATCAAAAATAAACACATTTTTTGTTAACACTAGTTCCAGAAGTAAGCAAATATTCTCTATCTCATTTGCTGGCATAGACACTTCATTATTTAAAAATTCTCATATGGCTTCAAGCCCATAATCATTCGGAATTACTGTGAACAGGGAAGTTATATCCATTGTCACAAGTAAATAACCAAGTCTCCTTCTGGATTTCTTTTAACATGCCACTCATTAAGTTTCTTCAAGAAGTCAGAAGTATCTTTAACCATACTAGGGCACATATGCAAAATTAAACAATTAACCTATCAAAAAGTTGATCCAATACAAAATTCTATTTAAAGGCGTAACATATTGCAAAAAACTGGAGATGCACACTGCAGAAGTATAAATGCATAAAACAACTAAAACATATCATAAAATATATATGTAAATATACATAGAAAAAATCCCATATGTTAAAAAACATAAAAACTCTGAGGCATAAGGGCATAACATAGGCATACTCATATTAAAAATAAATTACATATAATCACTTCACATGCCAGCGCTGCCTCAGCCTAGGTTTAATAGATGCCCTTTCATTTAAACCTAATCCCCTATCAGCCCTCAATAGTGTTATCCACTCTCTTTTCCTTCAGTGTATGTTCTAATATCACCGCCCCTCTGAGTTGGGGTGATAACTTCTAACACTCTTAACAGAAACTTATGGTCATGACCATGCATGACCACATGTTTAGCTAAAGCATTATGCAGCGTGCCTTTCCTGATGTGATAGTTGTGCTCCCTCAGCCTGTTTCTAAGTGGGCGGTTGGTCTTACCCACGTAGAAAGAGGAACACAACTGACACACTGCTAAGTAAACAACATGTACGGTCACTCAAGCTACCTCCACTTTACTATAGAAAACTCTTCATAAATCAGGGTGAAAAAACTCCACATTGCTGTCTATAAAAGAGCAAAAATTACAATGACCACAAGGTCTAGAACATCCTGCCTTCATAAGATGTCTATCCGGTCTGGGATAACAACAACCTTTTCAAATTGTTCTTATTCCTAAAAAGGAAACGTGGGGCTTCACCTACAATCTGCCTAAGGTCATCATCGACCCGCAGGACTCCCCAGAACTTACTATCTCCTTAATTTCAAATTGATCAGATGAAAAAGTAGTAGAAAACTTAACACAGTGATCAATCTTTCTATCCCCAGTGGCACTGGGATAAGTAGGTCCAAAATAAGGGCTGGCTACAGTTAAACGTAGATTGTGTACTTCATCTAGATGTTGATTGATCTCATTCACATTATACCCCCTTTCTATCAACATCCTAGTCAAGCTGTCTAATTCATCAGTGAACCCTATATCCATAGGATTTAACCTGGAGGCCCTAATTGTCTGTCCTCTCATAATATTCTTAAATATGAAAGGTGGATTCATGCTTGTTCTCATAAGTAACGAATTACAGTGACAGGCCTTACGAAATACCCCTGTACTAATGATGTCATTAGGTAACCTTTCAACAAACAAATCCAAAAACTCAATTCTATGCTCAGAGAAATGCATGGTAAACTTGAGGAAAGTAGTTAAATTATTCATCATCGTAAACATAGATTGTAATTGTGCTAATGTCCCTTTCCATAAAACAAAAAGGTCATCCACAAATCCAAGCAGATCTGGATACTCTCTCCCCTGGCTAGGCATCGTAAACACACGAGGGAGGCAGGATCGTCGTCATGGACATATTGTTCTACGAGACTCAAAAGCAGTTCTTAATTGACCTCTATGAATGTATTAAACAACAAGGAATGGTTGCTGACTGTATATTTGTAACCTTTGATGTGCAGTCACTTTTCACAGTTATACCGAATGGAATAGGACTTACTTATGTCTCAGAATATTTAAGGGAACATAGTGGCTACTCAGATGTTAAGATTGACTTGATAACACACTTTTTAGAATTAGTCCTTGAAAATAATTAATTTATGTTCAAAGATGTTATTTATAGGCAAACATTGTTTATGGAGCATGTAATATTTTATCGGCGATTTGTGGATGACCTTTTTGTTTTATGGAAAGGGACATTAGCACAATTACAATCTATGTTTACGATGATGAATAATTTAACTACTTTCCTCCAGTTTACCATGCATTTCTCTGAGCATAGAATTGAGTTTTTGGATTTGTTTGTTGAAAGGTTACCTAATGACATCATTAATACGGGGGTATTTCGTAAGGCCTGTCACTGTAATCGTTACTTATGAGAACAAGCATGCATCCACCTTTCATATTCAGGAATATTATGAGAGGACAGGCAATTAGGGCCTCCAGGTTAAACCCTATGGATATAGGGTTCACTGATGAATTAGACAGCTTGACTAGGAGATTGATAGAAAAGGGGTATAATGTGAATGAGATCAATCAACATCTAGATGAAGTACACACCACAAATCACGTTTAACTGTAGCCAGCCCTTATTTTGGACCTACTTATCCCAGTGCCACTGCGGATAGAAAGATTGATCACTGTGTTAAGTTTTCTACTACTTTTTCGTCTGATCAATTTGAAATTAAGGAGATAGTTAGTAAGTTCTGGGGAGTCCTGCGGCTGCTGACCTTAGGCAGATTGTGAGTGAAGCCTCACATTTTCCTTTTAGAATAAGAACAATTTGAAAAGGTTGTTGTGTTATCCCAGACCGGATAGACATCTTATGAAGACAGGATGTTCTAGACCTTGTGGTCATTGTCATTTTTGCTCTTTTATAGACAGCAATGTGGGAGTTTTTTTCACCCTGATTTATGAAGAGTTTCTATACTCGACAAAGTGGGGTGAGAATTGTATGACCGTACATGTTACTTAGCAGTGTGTCAGTTGTGTTCCTCTTTCTACGAGGGTGAGACCAGACCCCACTTAGAGACAGGATGAGGGGCACAACTATCACATCAGGAAAGCTGCATAATGCTTTAGCTAAACATGATCATACATGCATGGTCATGAGCATAAGTTTCTGTTTAGAGTGTTAGAAGTTATCACCCCAACTCAGAGAGGCGTGATATTAGGACATACACTGAAGGAAAAGAGAGTGATTGGATAACACTATTGAGGGCTGATAAGGATTAGGTTTAAATGAAAGGGCATCTATTAAACCTAGGGCTGGAGGCGGGCGGTTTGATGCAATTGTATGCCTATGTTATGTCCTTATGCCTCAGAGTTTTTATGTTTTAACATATGGGGCTATTTTTCTGTAACTGTACATATATTTTATGATATGTTTTAGTTGTTTATACATTTATGCTTCTGCAGTGTGCATCTCCAGTTTTTTGCAATATGTTACGCCTTTAAATAGAATTTTGTATTGGATCAACTTTTTGATAGGTTAACTGTTTAATTGTATCTGTGTGCTTTCAATATATAATAAGTTTGCATTAGGTGTTTGTTTCATGGATCTGAAGAAGCTAATACAGTGAAAGCGCTTATCCGTTTATTTCTGTCTGCAATAAATATGTGGATTTTACATTTGGGATTATCATTTTTCGTCATTTCCTCACTTTCACTCCTGCTCAGTACAAGTTCTTAATTCAATATTTATATCACCACTAAGCTGCAGGTCGTACATAGCCATGTTCACATCACGGATACATTTTCTAACTCCAGAAAAAGTGATTTACTTAAATGTGTGCTCATCATTCAACAGCAGTTTTAGTGAGGCCATGTGTTTAGTTTGATTCATGATTACAGTGGCCCCACCCTTATCAGCGTGTTTAATAATGATGTTAGTATCACATGATTACAGTGGCCCCACCCTTATCAGCGTGTTTAATAACGATGTTAGTATCACTTTCCAAGGTTTTCATAGCTTCATACTCATAAATTATAATACTTCTTTTTAACATCTTTACCATACAGCTGCCTAATTTCATTCTCACAGACATTATGAAATGGTGTTAAAACTGGATTGCTAATTGGTACAGATGTGCTTCATTTTTTACAATTCAAGACATCAGTTTGAGCATCATTTTTTATACAGCAATTTCAGACTCAAGAGTTCTTACAAACAACTTTAAGTCAGTCAGTGCTGTCACTATGTCATCTGAACTACTTGGAATAAAATTTAAACCCTTCTCCAACAATGAAATATGGGCATCTGACAAAACAAAGTCTAAGTTCAAAATACCTTTGTTTAAACCAGCTATCCCTTGAATAATGCAAACATCCAGATGAAAATTTAGGAAACACAGTCTCTTCAGTTTAAACAAATGGTTCTCAATTACATGAAGCTTGCTTTTTAAAGTAATTATATCAATATTAGCTTGTACGGAATCATTGCATACCTCATGTTACTAAGCAATGGATTGGCCTCTCCATTTAGAAGACCAGTAAACTTTGTATAAAAGTCTCTTCCATGTTGGTGAAAATTATGTGGCACAGAGTCCAGCTCAATAATATCATCAGTTTTAACTGCCATATTCCTGGTAAAAATCACAGAGGTGAAGTAAAAAGTCTAATAACAGTAAAAAAACACAAACCACCACGATTCTCCAAGTTTCAGGCTCACATAGAATAAACATGTTCTCTTATCTACTCTCTCAATTCTATGAGTTTTAGGGCAGCAAAGACGGTTCTTAAGGGCTGTCATCTGACTTAGTTATTTGGTTGGAAAATAGGGTTTGGCACTAGTATCTCTCACTTCCTTTCACTTTCCTTACAGCTTAAATGTTTTCGGCAATTTCTTTGTTCTGATAGCCTCTCTCTGTGAATGCTTTTCTCAAATTATTAGTGTGGTGTTGGTAGTCACTTTCAAGTGTACTTATCCTGGACATCCTAAATGCATGGCTGCAGATTACACTCTTAAAAATGTGTAGTGGGTGCATACTTCCTCTATGAAGAAGATGGTTTCAAAATTTTCATCTGGATGTTTGCAATGATGAAGGGTCTCCGTTTGCTTAAAATACCTGCAGAAGGCATTACTAATGTACCACTTCTCAGTCAATGGCAACAGTTAAATCTTGAGACTAGTGTGAAATATATGAAACTGCTGGTGAAATTTTCTAAGCAAGAGGCTGTGAATGTTAAGCAGCAATATGATGAACTGCTTCAGCAATTTCCTACTGAATTAGTGAACAAATATATGAATGAACTGCTTGATTCCCTGGCAGTTTATGAGCATAAATTGTGCAAAATAAAACAAAAGAAACTGCTGAGGGATAAGTCTGACTTTCAAGATGGAAATGCATTTAAATGGCCACAACATGGAGCAGTTCACTGTGAATACTTCTGTCAATCAACAGGCAACTCCAGTTA
>NW_025055268.1:0-8331 GCF_019279795.1 Protopterus annectens
AAGAGGATTACTGGTCTCAACATTGGTTGGGTTTTCGTGATGCAGCATGATAGAAAAAGCTAAGCACTGTTCTCTGTTGCATACCGCTTTCCTCAGAGGTTGCGACTTCTGTCTAATGGTGAGCCATGTCCAACCCAGAATTGTTGAACATGTTCCATCTTAGCAAACATAATCTACTCCAAGCTATCATAATTTAGGAATAGCAAACATCAATGACAACAATGAATAGAAACATGCTGGAGGGAGTAGATTCCCTCTCACAGAGACTTCCCTTACTATGGAACAGGGTCCCGATTCATACATAAGACAGAGCTCTCACTTATCACTCTTCTTAAGAGGAACTTTGATGAGTGGATGGGCAACAGAAAGTTCACTGACCGGGATCACACCAACAGCACTACTAGATAGGGGCTAAGGCATACTAGCAGCTGCTAGCACATGGGTCTGTGGGAACTTACTAAAGGGAAGCTGTGAATACCTCAAGACAACGTGAGCTGGGCTCTTCAGGCAGAAAGTTCCCAGTGACCAAACCTATGAACCTAAATAAGTGGATGTTACGATGGAGGCAGCACAACTGAATTCACAGGTGAAAAGTTTTGCACATTTACTTTGTTTCAGTTAGGATAAATAATGTATTTTATCTGAGGTTGTAAAATGTTCAAAATTTAATAGTGTGGTAAAGTGGTACTCAGTACACATTTCGTGAATTGAACAACATATTTTTTAATAAAATTTAAACTGGATGATGCTCTATTAAGTGCTTCCCAAGTCATTTGCATATAACCTGGATTAGCGGAAAATGCAGCTTTGGTGACATCAGTAGTATGCTGTGTTTTTATTTTATTTATTTTTTTTTAATCTTCACCAATCCTGAGTCTATCATTTAACAGATCAAAGTAACACTGAGTCTCTCACTTGCGGCAGTTCAGGTTAATTTCTGAAAAGAATAAAGTCTTTTAATGGTAGATTGACCTTGCAACTCGGAAAATAATTTTGTAATATAACATAAAACACTCGTAGTCCTAAAAATGGTAAGGTAGTTCCAGTGTAAAAACTCTTCTTTATTCAACCACAAACGATAAGCACTTTCATGGATAATCTTCCTGCTTCTTCAGATACAAATGCATACTGTCTTACTGTGTATCTTATATACCATGTGAACCAATTAATGAAGCCTAAGTCGCAATCATCTTAAAGAAACATCCTTCATTAAGTAAAAATATTCAGTCCTTCACTAGTGTAGAGACACATAATTCTAAAAAAGTATAATATATAAGAAACACATAAAAACACATGTATAAAAAACACGGATTATTGACGTATTATCGCAACCACATTTTTATTTAAGTAATGCTAGTTGTTTGTTTAGGTGAAGAAATTGTAATAAACTTTATAAAGTTTAAGAAACATGTTTTCTGTAATGTTTTTAAGTTTTAGTGAATGTTTGCCATTCAAAACCGCTTTGAGAGAAATAAGTGTTGAAAAATAGGTTTCCGTCCTGCTTTATCGCGCTAGGCAACTCTCGTCAGTTAAGCATGTCCCATACTACTTCATATGCATATCTCTTTTCTCGTACATCAAATGTTGTCAAAGCAATCCACACCGCTTTGTACGCAGAAAAAGCATTACACTACACCAACTACAACTATCTCTAGGAGCCAAATAATACATACTAAAATCAATGCAATTAAAACAGACGGCAAAGACTAAAACAAGCATCAGTACATAAAAGCGTAAAGCAGTACTGGGTTCACTTATAACAAGGTTTACTACATGAGTTACCAGATTTTTGCGATCGTAAAGGTTGCTTTCCCGATAGTGAAATGGGTAGAAATGTGTCCGTAAGATTTTTTAAAATGGGACACGTATGTGTTTTCTTGACAAGGAAGGGTCTTTATGCAGGGTTATGAATACAAAATTAGAGAAATAGTCAACTGTCTATATGCATGATGCACTTCCCTGGCGGCAGCATGTCATTGCATCTTCCTTAGTTACTGAGATCACTTCATGATTACAACATAGTAAGTATAAGCACTTTTCCTAAAAAACATCTCATTGCCGGACAATGCTCTCTTCTTTCCTGTATTTTGTGGCTGTTAGCAACTGCTTTTTTTTTTAATGGACTGAGTCAAGAAGATGTCTTTACAAATAGTACTTCTCCAAAAAAAAAAAAAAAAAAAAAGTGTACCCAAAAACCATCATGACAGGGTCTGCTTCTTGCTCTTCTGAAGGCTGCTTCCTTCCACACTGTCAAAATAATCCGCTCGGTCAGAACAGCAGGCATTGTAATCTGCTGCGAAGGCGGCGTGTGTGTAAGGCAATTTGAGCCACATCGGCCGGTTTCCCAAATGTTTGTCTTCCCTCACACAGACCCTGTAACTGGAAAGCTAGTCCACAACAAATAAAACAGACCCTAAATACCACCTTACAGGAAGGTTTGCGGCCCTGCAGTTTGTACAGAAGAGTTGTAAATCATAATCGCAATCATGAAATGTGGTTGCGAGTAATAATGTATACCAAAAAACACGATATAAAAATGCATGCATATAAATATACAGGTCTTGTTTAAGCTTTTGGTCTTATGGGTATCCTATTGTTTTAACCCATGCCCAGAATGTGCTTTCAGTCTTATATAGTTAAGCAATAACCGACATTTGCAGACGCGGATTTGTACCACCAGTTGGTGTGGTTTGGTCACCAGGGCGAAGCCCGGTGAGGGCCAAACAAAGACAACTGCATGGTAATCCAGCATTACCCACACAGAGAAGTGGGATGTAGAGTGTTCAATCGCCTTTGTTCTTATAAGATGATAGTTCGGAGCCCGATCCTCGCCCGCAAGTCGGCCGACCGCAAAGCTCTGCATCGGAGAAGAAGCTCGAGGACAATCTAATACTCCACAATCCCCTGCGCTTACTACCTCAGATCTAGTTTGTCGCTGCTGCATACACAAAAGATCGTTGGAGATCTAGCTCTGAGGCTGTACAGATAAGATTTTTATTCATTCTGTTTTAATTTCAGAGTATTTTTTTTATCTAGTTACTTAAAGTATAAGAGTAGGTGTGTGAGTCATTAGAAATTCTCGATAATTAGAATAGTTAACTTAGTTAACTTCGAAATAGGAGTTTTCGCCCACTCCTTCTTGGACTTGTGTGGACTAGATACTTGTTATAGTCTTGCCTTTTGGCATTTTCGGATTTGACAAATTTTGACTGTAAAAGTTTGTTTTTAGTTAGTATCAAAACAGACAGATTTATAAACCCGGATTTGACACTTTTGCTGGATTGGACTTTTTACTGGACTGACTATCTTTACTTTTTTCAATATGTCTGAAAGATGAAATTGGCTTTAAACGCTTGTCAGTGTGGCCAAAAAATGTCGGTCATTGGATACAACCACAGTTCCTGTGCTTCACTGTCTGGCCCTCTCCACCTCTTACAAGAGGACTGCTCTATTTGGTCACCTTTAGTGGGAGGGTCATACAGGAGTAGGCTGAGGAAACTGATGTGGATAGAGGGATTGCATGAAACCCTCTTTCCAGGAGGCTGCCTGGATGCTTCAGACCAGGCATCCAAGTCTTCAAGGGGTCGATATGCTGGAGCCAAAGTTGTCATCGGCCCGAGCTCTTAGAGTCTAGTTAGGATCACCGGGTTCCACAGGACTTCGGGGCCGAGTGTTCAACTGTTGGCAGTTCTGCGCCTAGAGTCTTGGAACCGTGATGACGGAGTTCCTCCACCGACTCTGCTGAGGTCGGCGCCCGCCTTTCTCGATCCTTCGCTAATCGTTCTTCTAGAGCCTCTTTTCCGCATAACCGACGTAACCGTGGTGGCAGAAACTTATGCGAGCATAATGGCCCTGTCTCAAGTTTATTTCGGGTCTCCTCTCAGTTGATGTTCGAGACTAAGGCCTGCCACTATCTCCATCTATTCCTCCTCCGAGACCTGTTCAGCCCTTCGAGCCGAAGAAGCTGACCTTGATGATTGGAGCCCTCGTGCCAGAACCGCTGCTTTTTCGGTCGGCACCGCCATTACATCTCGACTTCCATCCGATCCGGGTACCGGAGTCTCGGACCGGCGTCTGTCCTGGTTCTGGGACCGAGAGTCGGACCGATGTTTCGGTTCCGACTCCTTCTCGGGCCCGCACGGATCGATTCGTTCCGTCCGGGGTCAGCTGCTTCTCGCCCTGTTTCGGGATTCTTCCCACTTTTCTTCGAACCGGGAGATACCTCGACTGGACCCGGGGGCCTCGCGACTACATGAGGAAGGTGTTGTCTACTCAGACAACCACATCAGTAGGTACAGCTTCTCCTCCCCGCAAGGGACCGCGCATCCTCCTCTGCACCCACGTGTTACGCACGCCCAAGCCGGGCACCAGTGCCCCAGCTGTACTCCTGGAGGGTGCCCCTCTTCTCGGAGGCTTCTTCGGATGCTCCCCTACTTAAGAAGTTAGTTCAGGAAAAGACTGTGTAAGAGGTGAGACACTTGATTTCCACAAGAATCCTGACATCTGATACTGACTTAGATGAGCAGAAGGGTCCCCAAGTCACCTCTTCAGAGGATGTCTCTTTGCTGACATCTTGGAGATCCTCCAAACAGAGAGGTGACTGGCAAGCTCCTCCCCCTTTCCATGGAGGATGAGCTGCTTTGCTGAAGGCATTTGGTGCCCGGCTCCCTTCCTCCCTCCTGGGGTCACTCCAGCCCTTTGATGAGTTAATGGAATTAATTGCTCGAAGGGCGGGAGACTCCTGGACACGGGTGGAACCTGTCCCTAGGAAGCCAAATAAGTACATCACGGGCACCACAGTGACAAAGCTTTACCTTACCAAAGTTGAGTTCTGGATTTAGATCGCCATGGCGGGGTGGCAGGCGGCCACTAAAAAGGAGATGTCGGAGAGTTCTCTCATCTGTCCATCCGCTTCATCAACAAAGATCTAGAGACCTATGGACAGACGGGAAGCGATTTTAGCGTTCAAGCTGCTTTTTCTACGCTCTCTCGAACTATTTTTGACCCATTTTGCACGCTTACAGAGGGATCTAGTAAAGAGTTGGGAGATACCTCCAGGGTGCTAAGGCAGATGTCGCCTGTCTCAGAGAAAGTTGGCAGCGATGACTCAACACCCTTACGCCTCATTGTGAATCCTCGGGGCCCATGAGGCTGATATCCTGCAGCCAAGCGATCGAGTAGGGCAAAGCGGCTTCAGCGATTGCTCTTCGTGAGGGCAATCCTGGATGCGCGCTTTATGTTCGCTGCTTATGGAAGCCTTCAAGTCTTCCTTTACTAACGCCTACCATTTGAGCGGAGCCACACTTTTTGGCCCTAAAGTAAAGGAGACCCTTACCCGGTGTGAACAGGAGTGGAAAGACTCTGTCTGCTGTCGGAGTCCGCTTTTTCCACTCCTTCCAGACCGTGACTCCTTAAGGGCAACGTAGGGAAATGTGTTTCAAAAACCAAGGGTCTTTTCCAACACAGGGTGATGCCTCTAGAGGCAGAGGGGGCAGGTGGAAGACGCCGCTCATGTGCAGAGTCCAGAAACCAAGGTGACAGGATGTCTCCTGGCAAACCTTTTCAGCACTCCAGAGGAGGCCACTGTCCTGCTCTGGAGGCAGTCAGTCGCTAGCTTTCTATACCTCCCAGCCTGGCAAAACCTTTTCTTCAGACAATTAAGTAAAAGCAGCATTGTTACCAGAGGTTGGCAAAACTCGCTTATCCACCCCATTCCAAAGAGAAAACTCCCAGATGTACCACCCCATCTGCGGTAGACCCAGCAGCTACAAATTCTAAAGCTGCTAGAAAAAAAAAGAGTCATCCACCAGTCCCAGCGGACCAAATAGGATTCGAACTTACTCAAGGTTCTTTAGTTCCAGAAGAAAACAGGGACTGAGGCCAATTCTGACCTCCAAGCTGTCCCAACACCTTGTCAAGAAGGAAAAGTTCCGAATGGTCACGCTTCAACTCCTATCCTTCCCATTCTCTACGGAAGGATCATCGATGCCCGTTAGATCTGAAGGACGACATACCACATCAAACAATAGGCGCCCAGGGATCACTTCTGTTTTCCGGGCTGGGAGCCAGTCACTATCATCAGTTTCGAGCCCTGCCCTTTTGGTCTGACCACAGCCCCCAGGGTCTTCGGCACCAAATGTATGGCAGTGGTAGCGTCTCATCGGGCCCTAGGATTCCAGGTGTTTCCGTATCTGGACGACTGGCTCCTTCTGCCACCACCAGCGTCAACTGATACAGGCCAGGGATTACCTACAACTTTGTCACACCTTGGAAATTTCCGTAAATTTAAAATCTTTCTACAGCCATCACAGCATATCTTATTCATAGGAGGGGAAATTTGATACCCTCAGTTAGTTCTAAAACTTCCAGAAAGGAAAAGTAGCACTTCAAAACCCTTTCTTCTCTGTTCCAGAAAATCCCCCGCAAAAAAATTTTTCTGAAGTTTTGGGTCTCATGGCAGCTTCTCTCTTCAATACCATTGGGAAGACTGCACATGAGAGTTTTACAATTCTTTTGCACAATGGTCATTCCAACAAACCCTGACTCACGAAATTTTTTGCAAAACACACCTTGGTGGTTACAGACTTCAACCTTTCCGGGAAAACCATTTGTGCTACCCCAGCCCGGGTAACCACGGACGCTTCCCTGATAGGGTGGGGGCATCTTTCAGGGACAGACAGTCCAAGGCGAATGGACCAATTTGGAGTACAATCTGCACATCAATGTTCTGGAGTTGAGGGCAGTGTTTTGCGTTGCAACACTTTGCTCCCCTTCTTCCTCTAGGGACCATTGCAGTTCAGACAGACAACATGTCGTAGTCTGGTACATAAACAAGCAAGGGGAACCAGGTCTTACCAACTATGCAGAGAGGCCATGAGAATTTGGCAATGGGCAGAGTCCACGGTCGCTTTCTGATAGCAGCACATCCCGGGGTCATCCAACGTCATAGCCGACAGGCTGAGCAGAGCAATACTGTTGCCTCACGAGTGGTCCCTCAAACAGTCAGTTCGGAAAGGATTTTTTCGCAAATGGGGCCAGCCTTCCTGCGATCTGTTTGCGTCTCCAATGACCCAAATGCAGGAGCTACTTTGCCCTATTACCCCCTCAGGGAAGTCCCCGGGGGACGCTGGTCCCGATTGGCCCCGGTCTCCTATATGCTTTTCCTCCATTTCCCTGATTGCAAAGTTTCTCAGAAAGCCAAACAACCTTCAGAGGACTATAATTCTCATTGCCCCATTCTGGCCTCGTCAAATTTGGTTTCCCTTTCTATTGCATCACCTTGGGGGACCTTGGATGCTGGACCCAGAGCCAGATCTACTGACTCATTCGTCAGGAGTTCCTCACCCATCCTGAATCTCTCCATCTAGCAGCTTGGCTGCTCCTTCCCTTAGCCAGGTCTGATTCTTACGCAGTTCAGGATATTTTGGTAGCTTCTCATAAAGCTTCCACTACAAAGACATACACCAGTAAATGGAAGCGTTTTGTCTTCTGGGATCACATCAGTTGGACCCTGTTAGCTCCTTTAAACAAGGTTTTAGAATTCTTGTCTGAATTATTTCATGAAGGAGCTTCTCCTGCTACTTTAAGAGTACAGTTGGCTGCCATTTCTAACTATCATGTGGAAGAATGTGGGGCACCTATTATGGCTCACAGACTTTGTAAAGCCTTTTAAAAGGTTCTTTCATATCAGACCACCAGTCAGAAGTCCGACATCACCTTGGAATTTAAATTTGTTGCTTTCTAAATTAATGTTGCACCCTTTGAACCAGCTTCTTGCACATTGAAATTTTTGTCATGGAAAACTCTTTCTAGTAGGGCCCTTACATCTGCTAGGCGAGTGTCTGAGCTTCAGGCTCTTTCTCAAACACCCTTATTTAATATTTCATTCTGACAGAGTATCTCTTCACTAATCCATCCTTTCTTCCCAAAGTTTGTTCCTCTAGTAATATTAATCAGTCCATTGAATTACCCACCTTCTTTAAAACCACTCAATAAGTTGGAGTATATGTTCCACAAGCTGGATGTCCCTAGACAACTCAGATTTTATTTGGATACAACAAAACATCACAGCAAATCTGATCCACTATTTGTACCTTTTGCTGACAGCAGGAAAGGTCTTGCAGTTACAAAAGAACTCTTTCTAAATGGCTAACTGATTGTATCTCATATGTTTATGAAGCCTCTGACCAAACTTTATCTGCAAAACCAAAGGACATTCTACCAGGTCAGTGTCTACATCTTTGGCTCATCGCTCGCTACCTTTAGACACTATTTGTGCAGCTGCTACTTGGGCTAAACCACATACATTTATCTCTCATTACAAAGTGGACA
>NW_025055269.1:0-5538 GCF_019279795.1 Protopterus annectens
TTCCCTTTTAAATGGTTGGCAAATTAAATTTAATTTGGGCTTTGGCAAAAAGGGGTAATTTTCTTCTCAGAGTACTATAGATGGTAATGATTAAAAACCATTCCTCCTTATCTTGGGTTTGGGTCCTACAATCCTTGGTGGTTCCATTTCTTGGTAAAGGCCAAAACCTTACTGCTATTGGAAAAAAAAACCTTCTCGGGGTTACTTAAGGCCCCTGAGCCTAGGGGAAAAACCTTTCCTTAAACTGAAACCGGTTTTTTGAAGTTCAAGCCAATCTTTTCAAGGCACCAAGAGGCCTGTTTTTCCCCCTATTACGTTCCCAATTTCCCCTAAGGGTCCTTTTTGTTTTTTTTTTAAGCCAATCCGCTTTAAACTAGTTCGGTCTCCTTTAGATTTAATGCATTTTGTTTCCTTGGTTCAAGTTTTGCCGTAAAGAGGTAAACTGGTTATGTTTTCAAAATTAGTTAAAATCGGGAAGTTGGAGGGTTTTTAATGGAGGGAATCTCCAGTTTTAAAATTTTCATCAGGGGGTTACCCAGGAGCATTAAGGTTAAGGAAGACCCCAGAAGTTTGGTGAAAACTTTGTGGCCTTAATTTAAAATCTTTTTTTTATGAAGAGTTTTAAAGGGGTTTGTTCAACTCTTAAGAAGGGTTTTTTAGGGCCCTCTAAATGTTTAAAGCAAAACTGAGGGGAAAGGAACCTTTTTAAAATCCTGGGAAAAAAGCTGTTCTTTTTTTGCAAAATATATTTTTTGTTTGGGATTTTTAGTTTACCTTTTTCAAAATTAAATTTAAAATTTATCTATTCTTTCCCTTTTTATGGTAAAAGTCAGAAAATTTTTTAAAAAGTAGGTAAAATTTTTTAATGGCCCTCTGGCTGGAATAACTTTTGGTGTCTTAGTGAAAATTTTTATCAGAAACCAATTCAAAGCGTTTCCATTTGTTGAGCTTGGAAATTTTAAAAAGGTTTACAAACTAATTAATGGAAATGGTTAGTTTGAGACAGCCCTTTGGAAAATTAAGGGGAAAAGTGGGCTTAAAAATTTTTTTAGGAAAAGGGTTTAATTTATTTTGAAAAGGGTTCCTTTCTAATTTCGAAATTAGCAAATGCCCAAAATTAAATTTATCTTTTTTAAATTTTTATAATTTCCCTTTTATTTTTAAATTCTTTGGGGAAAGGATTTAAACCCTTTTAAGTTTGGTTATTGAAAATTTGGAAAAGTTTTGTTCTATCTTGAAGGGTACCAAAACTCATTTTAACGTTTTCCCGGAGCAAAAACTTTCGGGTTGTTAACAGCTTGGATACTGGAAACGGATCTTAGTTTTTCAGAAATTAATGCTGGGGAACTAAAATAATTTTTGTTTCCCCATCCAAGCTAAATAGCACGGGGTTTCAACCAGTTAAATGGAGTTTTTTTTTCATTAAAAAAAACCCAGGTACCCTTTCCACCTTCCTTTTTAAATCTAAAAAAGGGTCAGCGAACCAAGGTGATTTTTGTAGTTTGGGCCCTCGCAAATTCCCCGGGGTCGGTGAACCTAGGTTTTACCTCTTTCCCTACGATTCGAAGGGGTATTGCTCAATTCAACTTTTCTTACTAAATGGAAATTTTTTTTAAAAACAAGCGGGCCCAAATTTCCCTAACTTTTTTAAAATGTGTTTGGGAAAAACCTGAAGGGGGAATTCAAAAAGGGGTTTTATTTTGGATCCAAAAAATTTTGGGAGTTTCTGACCAAATTTTTGGGGTTTAAAATTTTTTAAGATTACGGTTTGTCCTTTTTCCATTAAGTTACTGAGAAATTTTCCCCATTAGTACCCCCTTTTTTTTTTCCCCTTTTTAAGCAGTTTTTTAAAAAGAATATAAACCCCCGGAGCCCCTTTCCCCCCTTTTGGGGCCTTTTTTTAAAAATTCCAAACCTTTTACCCGGGCCAGTAATTGAAATCTTTCGGGGAAACTGTTTTCTGGGTTTTTGCAAGAATGCTATTTCGGGCCCTTTCTCCCTTTTTTTTCCAAAGGAAGGGACATTCCCTTTAATTTTCCTTTACCAAAGGTTTTTCAGTGGGAAACCAAACTATTCATTTCCTTTTTTATAGACCCCAAAAAAAAAAAATTTTTCACACAATTTCCCAAGGCTTTTTTATTTTTAAGCGGGCAATTTTTAGGCAGCCAGCATTTTTTTTTCCACAGGGGGCAACCTTGTCAAAAAAAAACCAGGGGGAGGCGCTTAGTTACCCACAAAAAGGGTTTCCAGGGGGGATTAGGCCTCTTTCCCGGGGCTACGCCCTTAAACAGTTTTCAAGGGGGGAAATGGGTTTTTGGGCGCTAGGATTCTAAATTTTTCCCCTTACCCCTTCCACATCAATTGGGGCTGGTTTTCCCAAAGCTGTTTTGAAGGCTGTTGTACTCCCTGTTTTATGAGAGTTTTCCCCTCTTTGGGATTTACCCAAAGAAAGGCTGACGGGAAGAAAACTAAATTTTTTTGTCCCCCATAAAGAGATGTTCAATTTCCAGGCTTTTTTTCCCCCCTTCCCCCGGTTTTTAGGGGGGTTGGTTGGTGATTACAGCAATTTTTGTAAACTTGAATTTTTTTAATTTTGGGCGGATTTTGGGGCTTTTACTTTGCTTGGGGCAAGAAAAGACAAACCCCCGGGGGATCCCCCCCGGTTGCTCAGCCGGCCCTACCCCCCCAAAAAACTTTTGGGGCCATGGAAACTACCCCCTAGAAAGGGACGGGCCAAGGTCCCAACACATTTTTAAGGTAAAAACTTACTTTTTTTTGAAAACTTGGAAAACCAGAAAAGGGGAGTATCAATTTTCCCAAAAGATACCCCCCTCCAGGTTGGTGGCACAAAAAACAAGAATCCATGTGCAACTAACTGGGGTTTTCCAGTTTATAGCCTGCCAAACCCCCCAAACACAGGAACCCCATTTGGGCCCTTTTGAAAATTTGGAAAATATGAAGGTCTCCCCAAACACCATTATATTGGGACTTAACTACCCAAACATAGACTGGGAGCATTACTCTAGCTCCAACCCCCTAGAAAGGTTCCTAGAATTTATAGACTCAAATGCTATGGAAGAACTTGTTAAAACTCCCACAAGAGGGGAAAACTTGGACCTGGTCACCACCAACATGGGGACACCATGCTCCAGACCAGAAGTGTATCCCCCCCCCGTAAGTTCAGACCATAAACTAATCTCACCGGATATTCACCTCCCGACCCCACCCCTGCCCAGAAAACCACAGTGAAAACTTTTTAAAGCAAATTTCACCCCCCAAAAGGGAAAATCCTTCAAAGCCCCGGCCTGTGGAAAATCCCCGACCGCAGAATCCTTTATAAATGCATTCTATGAACACCTTCAGGGATGCCTGGATCGTGCAATCCCAAATAAAGCCAAGTGCCAATCCTCCAATGGCTGGCGTCCTGTCTGGTGGACCCCAGCCAAAAACCCTATACAGTAGAAGGAGGAAGCTACTACGATAGAGCAAAACCCAAAAAAGGGAGGGCATCCCTGAACAGTATTAGCAAAAAACTAGGGGCACTCTTAAAATCGTCTAAGGCCAGGTTGAAGAGAAAAATTGCACAGGACACTAAGGATAATCACAAGGCTTTCTTTAGTTATGTTAGGAACCTGGGTGGGAATTCCCAGATATGCTCAGAATTAGTCCAAAATGAGAAAAAATACACCGAGCCCACAGACATTGCCAACATCCTAGCTGACAGGTTCAGTGCAAACTTCTCCCCCCCCCCCCCCCCCCAAAAGGCAAAAATCTATCCCCACAGAGTGCTGCCCCCCCCCCAACTCCGATGCTCAGGTAAGAGCTGCCCTCTCCAAAGCAAAAACACAGCATCAATGGGACCAGATGGTGCCCCGGCTGCCCTACATGAACTCCAAGAAAGCTAAACCCAAACATAAAACTACTGTTCAATCTTAGCCTTACTACAGGATATGTACCCAAAGAGAGGGGGACAGCAACAGTGGTCCCTCTCCACAAAGGTGGTGCCTCAACGGATCCTGGAAACTATCCCCCATAAGCCTGACTAGCTTGTCTGCAAAGCTATGGAAAGGATCATCATGGACCTCATAAAGAAAGATATTGGGGTCCTGCAGACACTGGATCCTACCCAGTTTGGCTTTGTTAAGGGCAGATCCTGCCTCTTAAACCTGGTCGATTTCTTGAAACAGTCACCAAGGCCATTGGAGGGAAGGTGGTCCACACAGCCTACCTGGACCTCAAAGCCCGATACAATACCCCACCTTATAGATAAGCTCACCAGCTTAAATATAAACCCCCATGTCACTAGATGGGTTGCAAACTGGCTCAAGGACAGAACCCACATGGTTAGAATTGCTGGAGTGTCAGACTCCAAACCAGTTACAAGTGGCCCCCAAAGGGTCAGTCCTGGGACCCCCTTGTTCGGTATATATTTCCGGTACAGGCCAACACGGAAGGACTGTGGCTGACCAAGTTAGATGACTGCAAACTGGGGCCCTAATCAACTCTCCAGCCAACAAGCATCCTCCAAAAGGGCCTCATAGAAACAGACAACTGGTGCCAGAACCATGGGCTCAAGCTAAAAGCCAAAAGTGTATAGTCATCCCTTTGGCAAAAAAAAGTGCCCACAAATTACCACATAGGTGGTAATCCATTAAGTACAGAAGAAGTCATTAGGGACCTGGGGACCCAAGGGTAGCAATCTCTCATTTACAAAACCCCAAAGTGGTTAGAAAAACATTTTATATAAACCCAATCATGAAGGGATTCACATCTAGATCAGGGTAGGTCATTCCCCTTTTTCTCATCCCTCATCAGGCCCATAATTGAGTACAATGCCCCTTTTTGGGGTGTACTTACCAGACACCTGCAGCAACTGGAAAGACCCCAAAAGTACCTCCCAAGAGGATCAAAGGGCTCAAACAGATGCCATATGCTGGGTTTAAAAAAACTCCAGCTCTACTCAGTGGCATACCGCCTGCCAGAGGCATCTGTGCCTGGAAAAGCCATGTCCAACCCGAATTAATGGACATGCTGCACCTCAGAAAATCCAAATCCCATCGAGCTCGCCAGAGACTTGAACCTCAGCACTGAAATAAATAGGACATGCTGGAGGGACAGATTCATAACCCAGAGGCTCCCCACTCTGGAATAAAATCCCAGTCCAGGTTAGGCAGAGTCCCACATTGACTCTGTTCAAGAGGAATCTTGATGAGTGGATGGGAGATCGAGGTTTACCCCCGCTATCACTTCTGTGTCTCTATTAGACAGAGGCACAGTTTTAACCTCAAAAAGGCATAGCAAAATTAATTTAAAATGGGTGGCAAAAAAACCCCCCTGGCTAGGCTTATAAATGCCCTAGGGCAGATAGCCTAGTATGAACCTATGAACCTATGATTAGCTCCCAGAGTTGCTTGGTTAAATTGATGAGTGAGTTTTTAACTTGCTGGGCATTGCACTTAGAATAATTCCTAAAAATACCATTGGTTGCGGGGGCCTACATTTTATTTTGTTTTCAAAGGAGACATCTTTATGGTCCTT
>NW_025055270.1:0-8135 GCF_019279795.1 Protopterus annectens
AAAAGAAAAAAGGGCCCCCAAAAACAAAAAAAACCAAAAAATCAAAAAATATTCATTAGGATGAACCCCACCCCCAAACAGATTCGGGAAAAAAGTTTGTCAGTGGGTTTGGGCCTGGTTCAGTCATGGCGATACCTGCTGTATTACCTCTAGGTGGTCATTAATCGGGGTTTTATCTGGTATGACAGCATTCTTCTTTGATAAGAAGTATCACCTCTCCCACTAGGGTGAAGTCAAGAGCCATTCGTTTTTGTACAAACAGTTCTCATTGCATTCAGTTCATCAGTCACTAGTTCAGAGCAAAAAAAGTTAACTCATTACTTGAAGTTTGACAGTTTCTAAACTCCCAGATCGATTTGACTGCTCCATATGTTAAAAATAAACCAGCTCAGGATATAACATTGACACTCAAGTCCATTTGAGGCAATTTGTCTTTATCTTTCACGGAATGATGGTTTTCCAACCAGCTTCGTTTTTTCCCATGGATTTTTTTCGTTTGGGACTTCAGGTTTTGGGCTACATCTCTTACATTTGATCTTCCCCAGAGGTAATTCTGCAGTATGCTTATGGCGGAACCAGATAACCCAAAAACAACTGCCGGACCAATTCTCAGGAAACCATTTGTATGCCTTTTTCCCACAAACAAAATAACAGTTTTCTACTTTAGTACTGAGGGGGTTAATTCTGAATGAAACATTTTCTTGTCTATAACAGCAATTGTTTAAAGACAGGATTTTTGCATCATTAATGTTTTTTTCATTAAGCTCAAATATGAATCAAAATTTTGTTTGCAAAAGTCCCTTTTTTTTAGCTTTTATACATTTATAAGAAAAGTTATGTTACAGTTACTCCAACCCATTTGGAGTGTATCATTTTAAAAACATAAAATTTCCCCTTTTTTAAAGGAAAAAAAATTTTGTCCTGTGATCTACAGAACCTGTATCAAAAAAATTCCCCAAATCTCATTTATCCCCAAGGGGAAACGGACATAAGTCCTCCATATGCTGTTGGTATGGCGTACAAACCCAGCAATTTGAAATGTTCATAGTCTCTCATATAAAGCCATAGCTAGGTATGTGTTAAAGTTTGGATGCCAGTCTATAGACAGTTCATCACGTTTTCCCCTTTCACTTGTGTGGTTATATGTGGAAAACCACAACAAAAAGGAAAAATCATCACAATCATAGTCAATAAATGCATAGTTCAAGATGATTAAACAATATCTTGGGGGTTTATCTGCATTTTTACTCATTTCTCTTGGCCATCCTGCCTTTGTTGTGTATCAGTCACAAAATGTTTATCAAGTTGAAAATTCTTTACCGGTTTCAGTGCATGGGGGCCCCGGACCTCTTAGCAACTTTGACTGCAGTAGGCATGCCAACAGTACCTGGTACGTCCTTCCCACTTTGGACCCCCTTCTTCCTCTTCATGACCCTTTAACCACACCCAGGACCTGGGGGCACTGCTTCCAATGGTCTGGTCTGTCTTTATCTGAAAAGAGTTAACTGCAAAACAGTTTTATTTGTTAACAGTTTCTTCATATAACTAGCTAATGACTGTCAGCCTCCCGTTTTGCAGGCATGAGAGCTTTCCACTGGGCACATAATATGCCCTTCCAAATATCACTTCAAAGGGGTCAAACCCTTTACATTTGGAACTGTTCTCATGCTCAGCAGTGCCAAAAAGGCAAACAGCAAATCCAATTCTTCTGTGTTTCATTTATTAACTTCCTCAACTTGTTTTTTAAAATTCCATTGTACCTTTCTACCAGTCCTGCAGACTGTGGGTGGTAAGCACAATGATTCTTCAAGGAGATCCCAAAAATCCCCCCGGTTGGTGAATCGTTTGATTAACAAAATGTGTCCCATTGTCACTATAGATTTTTTCCCGGGTATGCCAAATCTAGGAATTATCTTTTATTGGGGCCTTTGCCACTGTTGCTGCACCCGGGTTTTTTAGTTGGAAAAGCTTCTACCCATTTGGAAAATTTTCTATAATTACTAAACAGTATTTTTCCCTTCACATTTTTCAGTTCTATGAAATCCATACAGATAGTATGGAACGGATATGGTGGTATAGGAAAACTCCTTGCTTGGGTTTGAATGCTCCTTGTGCATGATGTTTGTTACAGATATGACATGCTGCACAAATTTTTGTGTAAAGTTTGTAATCCATATGTTTGGAATATTATTTACTAACTGTACCATCCCCTGTTGAGACATGGCACTGCCCATGGCTCAACAAAGCTGCATATCTAAATAAATTAGACGGCAATATTGTTTTTTTTTGGAGATGTACAGTCCATCTTCAAGGATTGCACCTCGTTCTCCCATTTCTTTTTCCCAGCTTTTGTATTTAATGTCTGCATTTTTTTTAACATTTCTAAATCTAAAATCTCAGAGGGTTGTAATTCCTTTAAAAGTAAAGTTTCTGAGTTTGAGGCTTTGCTTTGCAGCTGCATCAGCTTTTGCATTTCCTTTTCAAATTGCATCCTGTTGTTTTGTATGAGCTAAACATTTACAAATAGCTCCTTTAGTAGGTAACTGAATAAATCAAAATAGGTTCAAAAAAAATTGTGCATGATTAATGGTTTACCATTAGATGTTATCTTTCCCCCTATTTTTCCATTTTTGGAAAAAACATGCACTGTAGAAAAGCATACTGACTGTCAGTATATATGTTCACACATTTATTTTTTAAGAGTGCAAGCCCGTTTAAGTTCAGTTCTGCTGCTTGAGAACAGGTTTTTTAAGGGGTTGGGGCTTCTAAAATCTCTGTATCGGACTACTGCATATCCTACTGGGTTTTTTCCCCTGTAGGACCCTTTCTGCATGAACCATCCAAAAAAAATGCCCCTCGGCATCCCAAGGGCATATCAGTGAGGTCTTGTCTAGGCAAAGTTATTTGCTCAATTTCCTGCAGGCAACGGGCGGTGTGCCATCCACAGGAGTTGGAAGAAATTGATGGATTTAATGTTGTACAACGTTAAATTTACCATATGAGGTTGGCTCAGCAGTATGGTCATACATGAAAGATGTCTAGCAGGAGATAGATATGCTATTTTCTTTGCAGTAAAATTATCGCGACTGCATGAGGCACTCTCAATGTGAGAGGGTGGAACAACACCACTGGGGCCCAAGCCTGTACTGCCATTGCATCTGCGACTACTGCTTGCACACAGTGAGGAAAATGATCGTGCCACGGGGTCTAACTGTGATGAATAGTAAGCTAGGGGTTTTTATCCCCATGCTGTTTAAAAACTGCCCATGTACCCCTTTTTAAAACCTTAAAAAAATTTTTTGGGGTAATTTGGAAGTCCTAAAACTAATGAGGGCTATCAATTGTTTTAGTCTGCAAAAGCTGTTTCTGCTTCAGGTGTCCATTGTAACACATCTTGTGCTGCCATTGGTGTTTTATATTTAAATCAGCCAGTGGAGCAGATTCCATAGTTTGATATCCAGCTCAAAAAAATTGTTCCCAAGAAGGACATCATTTCCTTTTTGGGGCTGGTTTAGGTCCCAAAATTTGCTTTTTCTTCTTCTAATATTCTACCTTCATTGGATATTACATATCCTAGTATCTAATTTTTTTCTCCAAAGTTGTAACTTACTTTTGTTTACTTTGTGTCCTTGTGCTGCTAAAAATTTCAATAATGCTATGTATCCCCCCTGCATTGATGCTGGGTGGGGCTGCTAAAATGTCATCTACATAAAGTAGAATCTGACTACCCCCTGGTGGGGTAAACCCTGCCAGGTTGCTTCCATTTCTTGTGCAAATTTTGTTGGACTTTCACAATACCCCTTGTAGCAGTATATATATTTTTTACCCTGAAATGTAAATGCAAACCAATACTGGCCCCAGGATGTATAGGTATTGAAAAGAAAGCATTGCTTATATCTACCATAGTGAAATATTTTTGTTGGGCTTCAAATCATTCAACAAGGTGTGGGTCTGGCCCCCTAGGTTTGCATTTTTTTTGCTTGTAAACCCTGTACCATCCGCCTTTCCCCCATTTGTTTTTTAACAGGAAATAGGGGGGTTTACATGGTGAATAAAGAGATTCTACCAGTACTCCTTCCTTGAGTAATGCTGCTATTATAGGCTTGATTCCTTCCCCATCTTTCCTAAAGGGGGTATTGTTTTTTCTGTGGTCTAAATGCTGATTTTGGTGTAATAGTTACTGGTCCTGCTGTTTGAATAAGTCCTACATCTGATTTACCTGTTGACCAAAGAATGTCTGGTATGTCACACAAGGCTTTTTTTTTTCTTCTAATAAGAATGCTAATCAGCTGTTTTCCCAGTTTGTAAGTGTACAGCTGGATGGGCTGTGTTAGCTAATTCAATTTCTGTTTTTTTATTCCCTGTTTTTATAATTCTAAATCAGTTTGTTTTTTCCCCTCTTGTTACTTTTTCTCCTAAGTCTGCCCATCTCCCTCCTTATTCTTTATCAAGCTGACATGTGGGTCTATTAGATTTGTACAGTGTCATGAATTCCTGGGTTAACAGCTTACCACACTGTTTCCCTCAGTATCCCAATACAAGGTTCGTAATACTAATCTGTTAGCAGGATTTTTTAACAACTCTTGCTCATATTCTTTATCAGGTCCTGGCATGCCAAAAAGTACAGTGTAACAAATTTCTGGGCAGTGTCAAGGGAGGGGCCTTACTGATGGCTACATTCATCAGTTCTTTTGGGTTTCTGCCCCTGGACCAGGGGACTAGGTCCTGGCTGTACCAGTAAAATTTCATGCACCACAAAAGTAACCAGTTGTCGTTGTGCCTCCATACGGCGCATAGTGGGAACTACCGCTATGCCAAATATCTGCATAAGATCTCTTCCCAGTAAGTTTACTGGACATTTTGCAGAAACTACAATTTTACTTTTTTGAGTCATACCTGAAACAGGATCAGTTATTGCTATATCATGGGAGAGTGGCCCTTTTAGCTGTCCATTTGCTGCTTTCACTAATATATAGTCAGGTGATTCAGAATATTCTGGTAACTTTGAAGGGTGTATCAAAGTTCGTGATGCTCCTGGTCACACAAGAATTTCACTTCCCCTTTCCCTTCCCCCAAAGTGTAACTTCCGGTTTTGTGTCTGCCCAAAAAGAGCTCCAAGCTCAGTAATGCCAAATCTAAAAATTTTTTATTCCCACATCTGCTTGTACTTTCTGTTCCTTCCACTACATTTACATTTGCCCTTTTTTTTTTTTTCCTTTCCCCGATGATTTCTGATTTTCATCACTATCAAAATAGTCTTCATCACCTTTATTTTCTGTAGTCACCTTTTTTTGCCTGCAATCCATTTCTAAATGTCCTTTTCCCCCACTTAAAGCACTCACCCTTTTTTTTTTCTTCAAAATCTTCTGACCTTTTGTCAGATTGTCTGTTTCCTGGGTTTTTTCCCTTCTTACCTGACTGTACTACAAAGACTTCAACTCCATCTTCAGCTGTGAAGACCTGTGTCTTCTTTTTTTTTTTTAAATGTCTTTCAGCATGTCTAGCATATTCAAAAGGCTTGTAGCCTACTTGTTCAAGATCTATCATATGCTTTGTAATAAAGCTACTGATAGGTGCAATGCAACCCTTTTTTCCTGGGTTTATGTGTCATTTTTGGGGCCCCTATGGTTTAAAAAATTTAAACTACCATAAATCTACAGTTTCATTTCTTGTTGTATGCATTGGTTAATGCAAGTCCAATCTGCTCTAGGTTTCCATTTTTCAGAAATTCGGTCTGTAAGACCTTTCACTTGTTGTCTAATTCTGCATCACTATGTGGGAGTGGTTTAAGCTCTGCATTACGAGGATTCCAGGTGCCACAAATCATGTGCCAGTCTGGACCCACAATCTGTCTAACTACCTTTTCTCCCCTTTTCCCCATTCAAGTGGTAACTTAATCTCATACCTTGCAAATCTTGTAAAAACTTTGTGTAATTAACTTTTGGATGAGGGATTCCCCAGCTTTCAATATCTTCCGTGTCCATGGGTTCTAGAAGAGTTGGGGTTTCCCGTCCTGCCTGAGGATTTGGTACCTCGATTAGTGGACAGATTTCTTCCCCACTTCTAGTGTGTTTTCCCATTTGATATAAGTCTGTGTCCCCCAAGGGTTTTTCGTGTCCAGGACCTAGTTTCAATAGGATCTCTAACAAATGGTTTTAGTGCTCTTGTAACCCGGCTGGAGGGGACCAGCTTGTCCTCCCTTCATATCCAAAAGGCATTTGGGGGGGGGAGGAGGGTCGCTATTACTGTATTATTATCCTCTTTATCTAAAAATAACGCCCTTTGCATTTTTTGTTTTTTTTTTCCCCTTTTGGGTTTTCTTCCTCAATCCACCTGTGTGCCTGAGGAATGCCTAATCGCTTTTTTTTTTTGCCTGACCTTCCGCCCGATTTAAGCTGTTTTAAAAGTTTAACTAATGAAATCTTGTTTAATTTACCATCAAACCCTATTTATTAACCCATTTTGTATAATACCTTTCATTATCAGCCCGTTGTAATTGCATATATTTTGTGTCATCAGTTAGGGCGGATCTCCATTTTTGTGCACTCATTTCCCATTCTCAAAGAAAATGTTTCGTTACCCTTTTCACCACGTGGTATTTCAGTTCCTTACACAGTTTATCTAAAAACTGCCTACCTTACTCTGTTTCCCCGATCCCCGACAAAAAATACAGTAATTTCCCTTTTTTCCCTGATCTGTATAACAAAACACTGACAATGACATTTACAGTAACCTAGACCCAGATCTAAAACAGAAAAAGGCAAATGTCTTCCTACCTGAGCCTCCTGGGTCGACCAGTTCGAGACCGCTCTTCGCCCAGATCAGAAAGTGGCCAGCCCCCAAAACAACAATTCAGTCGGAGGTCTTTGTGTTTCAAGAAGAACCATTTGGTAGCTTCTCCTGCGCAGTACACCACCGGTACACTCTGATCTGTAGCTGTCTGAGGGCTTCCGGTTCAAGGAGGACCAAACTGTTAAATAAAAACAATGATAACAACACAGGAGGCTCAGATGCAAAAGTTTACTAGTGTACACCAGGAGGCAAAAAACATACAAGTACAGAGTTTTGTCTGACATGATGCAGGAAATACACAATTTTATATAGTCTTACATTCAAGCTGTGCCCACTTTACTGACGTGGTTAGTCACAGGGCACCTACATCACTATGGTCTACAATATTCTATTCATAAGAAAAAGCTGATGTTATACATTTTAAAAGGTTTCCCATGGGAATAATACAGCCTTGCAAAGCACCTGGTTAGTTATAATGTCTTTCTGTAAATGTTACTCCCTTTAAGGTTTCAGGCCTGTTCGAATACAATAGTTGGTTCAGTCTTGTAATATACTTCTTTGTTCTTCTTGCAACTTTACTTTAGCAGCTGTGTCTTATCTTTGATAACATTCACAAGGCCAATTATCTCAGAGGAAGGAAGAAGATTTTCAATGCTTTATACATTTAATTTCCTGACCCAGCAGATAATCATTAGTGAAAAACATAAGCTTGCTGAGCTGGCTACTGGGTCAGAGTTCAAATACACTGCAGCTCCAAAGCTTCAAGCAATTACATGTAAAATCATTCTTATTGCCATATTGTAAATAGAATAAAATGCATTATATACTATTTGCTTTTAAACTAACACTTTATACATGTTCAAATACATATTTTTCTAACAATTCCAATGCCCTGGACCAGCTCGTTCTTACCCTCACTAGAGGTAGCAACATCCTTGACCTGGTCATTACTAACATGGAGGACTGTTGCTCTACACCAGTAGTCAACTCCTCCCTGCTTAGATCCGACCACAAACTAATCACCCTGGAAATCCACATCCCTTTCAACCCCCACCCCACCCCTGCAAAGGTAACCACCATGAAAAACTTCTCCAAAGCTAACTTTGGGCTCCTAAAAACTGAAGTGGCTAACTTCACGGCACACATGCAAATGGAGAATAGTTGCATGACTGCTGAATCATACACCAATGCACTGTACGAACACGTACACAGATGCATGGATCTCACCATACCCAATAGACCCAAGACCCTGCCATAAACAAACTCTACAACAGAAGGAGGAAACAGTTGCTGAATAAGGTGAAGTCCCAAGACTGGAAAAACTCCCTTTTTCTAAAAAAAAA
>NW_025055271.1:0-7024 GCF_019279795.1 Protopterus annectens
ATTTTAAAAAAAAAGGGAAAAAAAATTTTAAAATAAACTTCTGGAATTACAGTAAGGGTAGGTGTAAAAAATGGTTCCTTGTTGTGTAACAATTATATATGATATGAAATAATTGTATGAGGTTTTATTCCTTTTCATCCCTTATCATTACATGGTAGTATTATTTTCCAGATATAGATATAAAAATAAGTTTATGCATACAATCATAGATAACACAGTACCATTAGTATAAATATGTGACTCACGTTGTATTTTGTAGGTACTGACAGGGTAATATATATACGCAAAGTCACATTTGATGTCATAGTTAAGTTTTTTTATTGTAGGAATAATATAAATTTTATATAATAATGCATCAAATAGGAAAGAATTTTTGTAAATATATATATATATATATATATATATATATATATATATATATATATATATATATATATACAAGTTGTAAATATATGAATTAGACCAAGTATGTTAGGTATATTATTGTTTATATATATACACAACATTTTTATATTTTTATTGTTCATTTATTTAGATGATAAATGTGAAATATAAGCACTTGCGCTTTAAATTTGTGAAGCATATTTGGCGCCAAAAAGTTTTTAAATGAGCGTATTGATACAAAGTTATTTGTTCTGATGAAGTCTGCATGTTTAGCAGATGAAAGCGCTTAACGTGGTTATTTCAAAGTTTTGGAAGTGTTTTATTAAAGATTTTATACAGTCCGAGCCGGTGTCTTATCGCTGCCTAATTCAACATAGCTGACGGTTGTTACCATCTGTTTTATCTTTATTTCTACAGAGATCTTGGAAGAAGTGTATCTCTTGATAGCAGTGGAGGTTAGTTTCACTTTGATATTCTGTGCTTTAGCCTAGGGGCTGTCCTGCCTTATATAAGTGATATATTTTGTTTTTTTTTTTCAGCTAAATACTTGTGGTTTGGCTGGCTACGATCTGCCAGAAATCAACTGGATGTATAAGCGAATTTAAGTACAGTTTTATCTGCACTTTTTCATATAGTACTGTTTATTTATTTATTTTTGTTTCTCACTGAATATTAATTGAACTGAAAATTGTGGCTCTGTGTCTGTACAGAGAGCTTGTGTCTCTACAGAGATCTTGTTAGAAGTTTAGCCATTGATAGCAGTGGGGGGGTAGTTTCACTTTAATATTCTGTGTTTTAGCCAAGGTGGTGTCCTGACTTATATAAGTGGTACATTTTGTTTTTTTTTCAGCTAAATACTTGAGCTTTGGCTGCCTAAGATCTGTCTGCAATCAACTGGATGTATAAGCGAATTTAAGTACACTTTTATCTGCACTTTTTCATATAGTACTGCATTTTTTATTAATTTTTGTTTCTCAATGAATATTAATTGAACTGAAAATTGTGGCTCTGTGTCTCTACAGAGAGCTACTGTCTTTACAGATATCTTGTTAGAAGTGTAGCCATTGATAGCAGTGGGGGGTAGTTTCACTTTGATATTCTGTGCTTTAGCTTAGGGGCTGTTCTGCCTGATATAAGTGGTACATTTTTTTTTTCTGCTAAATACTTGAGCTTTGGTGGGCTAAGATCTGCCTGCAATCATCTGGACATATAAGCGAATTTAAGTACACTTTTATCTGCACTTTTTCATGTAGTACTGCATTTTAATTTATTTATTTTTTGTCACTGAATATTAATTGAACTGAAAATTGTGGCTCTGTGTCTCTATAGAGAGCTTGTGTCTCTGTAGAGATCTTGTTAGAAGTGTAGCCATTGATAACAGTGGGGGGTAGTTTCTCTTTCATATTCTGTGTTTTAGCTTAGTGGCTGCCCTGCCTTATATAAGAGGTACATGTTGTTTTTTTCAGCTAAATACTTGAGCTTTGGATGGCTAAAACCTGCCTGCAATCAACTGGACTTATAAGCGATTTTATGTACACTTTTATCTGCATGTTTTCATATAGTACTGCATTTTTTAAATTTTTGTTTCTCAATAAATATTAAATGAACTGAAAATTGCGGCTCTGTGTCTCTACAGAGAGCTTGTGTCTCCAGAGAAATCGTGTTAGAAGTGTAGCCATTGATGGCAGTGGGGGTTGTTTCACTTTGAAATTCTTTGTTTTAGCCTAGGGGCTATCCTGCCTTATAGAAGTAGTACATTTTGTTTTTTTTCTAGGCCAGCTAAGATCTGCCTGCAATCAACGGGATGTAGAAGCGAATTTAAGTAAACTTTTTTGTGCACTTTTTCATATAGTACTGCATTCTTATTTATTATTGTTTGTCACTGACTATGAATTGAACTGAAATCTGTGGCTCTGTGTCTCTACAAAGAGCTTGATGTAAGTGTAGCCATTGATAGCAGTGCGGGGTAGTTTCACTTTGATAATCTGTGTTTCAGCCTATGGGGAATCCTGCCTTATATAAGTGGTACATTTTTTTATGCTAGATACTTGAGCTTTGGCCGGCTAAGATCTGCCTGCAATCAACTGAACATAGAAGCAGATTTAAGTAAACTCTTATCTGCACTTTTTCATATAGTACTGCATTTTTATTTATTTATTTTTCTCACTGAATATTACTTGAACTGAAAATTGTGGCTCTGTGTCCCTACAGAGATCTTGTTAGAAGTGTAGCCATTGATAGCAGTGGGGGGTACTTTCACTTTGATGTTCGGTGTTTTAGCCTAGGGGCTGTCCTGCCAAATATAAGTGGTACATTTTGTTTTATTTATGCTAAATACTTGAGCTTTAGCTGGCTAAGATCTGCCTGCAATCAACTGGACGTAGAGGCGACTTTAAGTAAACTTTTATGTGCACATTTTCATATAGTACTGGATTTTTATTTATTTTTGTTTGTCACTGAATATTAATTGAGCTGAAATTTGTGGCTCTGTGTCTCTACAGAGAGCTTGTGTCTCTACAGAGATCTTGTCAGAAGTGTAGCCATTAATGACAGTGGGGGGTTGTTTCCCTTTGATATTCTGCATTTTAGCCTAGGGGCTGTACTGCCTTATATAAGTGGTACATTTTTTTTCATTTAAATACTTGAGCTTTGGCTGGCTTAGATCTGCCTGCAATAAATTGGATGTATAAGCAAATTTAATTACACTTTTATCTGCACTTTTTGATATAGTACTGCATTTTTATTTATTTTTGTTTCTCACTGAATGTTAATTGAACTGAAAGTTGTGGCTCTGTGTCTCTACAGAGAGCTTGTGTCTCTACAGAGATCTTGTTAGATGTGTAGCCCTTCATAGCAGGGGGGAGTAGTTTCACATTGATATTCTGTGCTTTAGCCTAAGGGCCGTCCTGCCTTATATAAGAGGTACATTTTTTTCTGCTAAATATTTGAGCTTTGGCCAGCTAAGATCTGCCTGCAATTAACTGGATGTAGAATCAAATTTATATAAACTTTTTTCTGCACTTTTTCATATAGTAGTGCATTTTTTTTTCACTGAATAGTAATTGAGCTGAAAATTGTGGCTGTCTGTCTCTACAGAGACCTTGTGTCTCTACAGAGATCTTGATTGAAGTATAGCCATTGATAGTAGTGAGGGTAGTTTCACTTTGATATTTTGTGTTTTAGCCTAGGGGGTGTCTTGCCTTATATAAGTGGTACATTTTGTTGTTTTTTCTGCTAAATACTTGAGCTTTGGCAGGCTAAGATCTGCCTGCAATTAACTGGATGTATAAGCGAGTTTAAGTACACTTTTATCTGCACTTTTTCATATAGTACTGGATTTTTATTTATTTTTCTTTGTCTCTGAATATTAATTGCACTGAAAATTATGTCTCTGTGTCTCTGCAGAGAGCTTGTGTCTCTAAAGATATCTTGATAGAAGTGTAGCCATTGATAGTGGTGGAGGGGTAGTTCACTTTGATTTTCTGTGTTTCAGCCTATGGGACATCCTGCCTTATATAAGTGGTACATTTGTTATGCTAAATACTTGAGAATTGGCCGACTGAGAACTACCAGCAATCAACTGGATGTAGAAGCGAATTTAAGTACACTTTTATCTGCACTTTTTCATATAGTACTGCATTTTTATTTATTTTTGTTTCTCACTGAATACTAATTTAACTGAAAATTGTGGCTCTTTGTATCTAAAGAGACTGTGTGTCTCTACAGAGATCTTGTTAGAAGTGTAGCCATTGATAGCAGTGTGGGGTAGTTTCACTTTGATATTCTGTGTTTAAGCCAAGGGTCTGTACTGCCTTATTTAAGTGGTACATTTGTTTTTTTTTCAGCTAAATACTTGAGCTTTGGACGGCTTAGATCTGCCTGCAATAAATTGGATGCATAAGCAAATTTAATTACACTTTTATCTGCACCTTTTGATATAGTACTGCATTTTTATTTATTTTTGTTTCTCACTGAATTTTAATTGAACTGAAAGTTGTGGCTCTGTGTCTCTACAGAGAGCTTGTGTCTCTACAGCGATCTTGTTAGAAGTGTTGCCATTGATAGCAGTGGGGGGTAGTTTCACTTTGATATTGTGTGCTTTAGCTTCGGGGCTGTCCTGCCTTATATAAGTGGTATTTTGTTTTTTTTTTCTGCTAAATACTTGAACTGTGTCTGGCCTAGATCTTCCTGTAATCAACAAGACATATAAGTGAATTTATGTACACATGTATCTGCACTTTTTCATATAGCACTGCATTTTTATTTATTTTTGTTTCTCACTGAATATTAATTGAACTGAACATTGTGTCTCTGTGTCTCTACAGAAATCTTGTTAGAAGTGTAGCCATTGATAACAGTGATGGGTAGTTTCACTTTGATATTCTGTGTTTTAGACTACGGGACATCCTGCCTTATATAAGTGTTGCATTTTGTGTTTTTTTTTCTGCTAAATACTTGAACTTTGGCTGGCTAAGATCTGCCTGCAATCAACTGGATGTATAAGCAAATTAAAAGTATAGTTTTATCTGAACTTTTGATATAGTACCTCATTTTTATTAATTTTTGTTTCTCAATGAATATTAATTTAACTGAAAATTGTGGCTCTGTGTCTCTACAGAGAGCTTGAGTCTCTACAGAGATCTTGAAAGAAGTGTAGCCGTTGATAACAGTGGGCGGGTAGCTTCACTTTGATATTCTGTGTTTTAGCTTAGGGGCTGTCCTGTCTAATATAAGTTGTACATGTTGTTTTTTTCTGCTAAATACTTGACCTTTGACTGGCTAAGATCTTCCTGCAATCAACTGGACGTATAAGCAAATTAAAAGTACAGTTTTTTCTGCACTTTTTCATATAGCACTGCATTTTTATTCATTTTTGTTTCTCACTGAATATTAATTGAACTCAGAATTGTGGTTCTGTGTCTCTACAGAGAGCTTGTGTCTCTACAGAGATCTTGTTAGATGTGTAGCCCTTCATAGCAGTGGGGAGTAGTTTCACTTTGATATTCTGTGCTTTAGCCTATGGGGAGCCCTGCCTTATATAAGTGGTACATTTTTTTTCTGCTAAATACTTGAGCTTTGGCTATCTAAGATCTGCCTGCAATCAACTGGATGTAGAACCGAATTTATATAAACTTTTTTCTTCACTTTTTCATATAGTACTGCATTTTCATTTTTGTTTTCTCACTTAATATTAATTGACTGAAAATTGTGGCTCTGTGTCTCTACAGAGACCTTGTGTCTCTACAGATATCTTGATTGAAGTATAGCCATTGATAGTAGTAGGGGGTAGTTTCACTTTGATATTCTGTGTTTTAGCTGAGGGGCTGTACTCCCTTATATAAGTGGTAGATTTTGTTTTTTTCAGTTAAATACTTGAGATTTGGCCAGCTAAAATCTGCCTGCAATCAACTGGATGCATAAGCGAATTTAAGTACTTTTTTATCTGCACTTTTTCATATATTACTGCATTTTGATTTATTTTTGTTTCTCACTGAATATTAATTGAAATGAAAATTGTGGCTCTGTATCTCTACAGAGAGCTTGTGTCTCTACAGATATCTTGTTAGAAGTGTTGCCATTGGTAGTAGTGAGGGATAGTTTCACTTATATATTCTGTGTTGTAGCCTAGGGGCTGTCCTGCCTTTTATAAGTGGTACACTTTTTTTTTTCTGCTAAATACTTGAGCTTTGGCTGGCTTAGATCTTCTGTAATCAACTGGATGTATAAGCAAATTTAAGTACACTTTTATCTACACTTTTTCATATAGTACTGGATTTGGTATTTATTTATCTTTGTCACTGAATATTAATTAAACTGAAAATTATGGCTCTGAGTCCCTACAGAGAGCTTATTTCTCCACAGAACGCTTGATAGAAGTGTAGCCATTGATAGCAGTGGGGTGTAGTTTCACTTTGATATTCTGTGTTTCAGCCTATGGGGCTGTACTGCCTTATATAAGTGGTACATTTTTATTATGGTGAATACTTGAGCTTTAGCCGGCTAAGAACTGCCTACAATCAACAGGACGTAGAAGCGAATTTAAGTAACCTTTTATCTGCACTTTTTCATATAGTACTGCATTTGTATTTATTTTTGTTTCTCACTGAATATTAATTGAACTTAAAATTGTGGCTCTGTGTCTCTACAGAGAGCTTGTGTATCTACAGAGATCTTCTTAGAAGTGTAGTCATTGAAATCAGTGGGGGGTAGTTTCACTTTGATATTCTGTGTTTTAGCTTAGGGGCTGTCCTGCCTTATGTAAGTGGTACATTTTGTTTTTCTTCTGCTTAATACTTGAGCTTTGTCCAGCAAAGATCTGACTGCAATCAACTGGACATATAAGCGAATTTAAGTAAACTTTTATTTGCACTTTTTCATATAGTACTGCATTTTTATTTATTTATTTTTTGACACTGAATATTAATTGAACTGAAAATTGTGTCTCTGTGTCTCTACAGAGATCTTTGTTTCAGAATCTTGTTAAATTATTGTACATGTAGTTATTGAATTCTGGTTTTAGTGGGCTGTCTCTAAAGTGGTACATTTTTTTTTTTTTTTTTCCTTTGTAAAAAATTTTTTTTCTTTGAGCTTTGGGCCCCTTTTATAAGGGAAATTTTTTTTTCTGCAAATTTTAACTTTG
>NW_025055272.1:0-8915 GCF_019279795.1 Protopterus annectens
CCCATCAAAAAACCCGTACCATAAAAAGAAGGTTATAAACCCACAAATGTGGGTTTCATGCAATACATGGAATGACAATGCAGGGACCAGCAGACCAAAAACAACATGGCCACCGTGTAGTGGTTGCTAAGGGGGGAAGCTGAGTCTAAGACATGTAATTAAGCATTAGTAGGCAATCTCATGTAAATGAGGGTTGGATACTGAATCTCACAGTCACATAGCAAATGAGCACAGTCTGAGTAGTGTAAGAGATACAAAGGGGAGGAATAGAGTAGAGATAGGTGAATCACAGGGGAATGGTAGAAAGAAATAAAGTTCATTGGAGGCCAGTGTAACATGACAGATGACAGACACAGATCATGGAAAGAGGTGTGCCACTAGATAAGTCATGGAAAGTCAAGAAATGGAAGGTGTACACTGTTACCTACACCAAAGTTTCTTGCTGGCCGTGCATGCGCACGTGTGCGCACCATGAAGCGCGAGTAGGACAGTGTGCACGCGTGTAAGGCAGTGTGAGCATGTGGGAGCATGTTGGGAGATGTTTAACACTGTTTGCTGGGTGTGCACGCTGTAACAGGCTGAGTATGTTGGAGGCTGTTGGCAGATGTGTAACAGTGTTTGCGCGGGATACTGTCCACCACAGTGAAAGTACTGAACCAGTACACTATACGGTACTACAGTGTTAGGTCATTATGAAAGTATGTTGAGAACTGTCTGCAAAGTATCCCATGCAATCCCTGCAGGCACTGTATAATCCCTGTTGTGGCAGACACAAAGCAGTTGGACAGTTAGTACACAACATGACAACCAACACACAACCATAAACGTGAGATATTGTTGAAGTTCACACACACCCAAATATGTGGTGGAGTGCAACATATGGAAAGCTCACACTGGGCATGCTCGCACACTTTGATAAAGTAAGGGCATGTGTCAGACAACATGCCATGGAAGGCTGAACTGGGCATGCTCACACACACTTGAGCCATATCTCCATTTTAGCAGCTGGCCACACATATCTGTATTTGTGTGTGTCAGTCAGGAACTCAACCACAACACAGCAATCAGCCCAGTGCACAGTAAATGACTACAGAGACAAAGTGATATAGTGGATCACCGTCATATGCAACATCTTCCACAGATATACAAGTTGGTCATAGAAACAGGGAATGCTATGGCAATAAAGACCTGCAAACAGTAGAACAGCACAACAAATATTACCGTCAACAATTGAACATATGGGTGTAAGGGAGGTCAATACTAGGCTTGTTGCCTAAGGGAATGACAGCTCAGCCAGGTGTGCCAATCTGCATCCCAGGATAGTGAGCTACTGTGCCACTGTAAGTGATGGGTCACAGAGAGGCAACATGTGAGGAGCTAGTGAGCTGTGCCTCTGTCAAGCAGGGAGACACTGTGATCTGAGGGATTGAATATGTGCTGAAAGCCACAGCCATGTTGTCAGTGTGTGCTGTGAGAGGGTTGCTGAGGATCTCTGACAGTAGGTGTCTATCAATAACAGACTGAAGGGAGCCCTATCTGCATTCTCTGGACGATTCCACTGTCAACACTGTGTTGTAATGAGTATGTGTGAATGAAGTGCCATGCCGGAACTGTTCACAGATGTCCTCTCTCTGTGGGCTACAGTTCTGCAATGTATTAGGTCACTCTGTCTGTTGTACGGCGCATATATGGCTGGTGTACAGCTGACAGGTGTCTTGTTGTGGAGCAGTCATGGGTATATGTGGGATAGCATGACCAATGCAAACCGTACACATGCTCATAGAATGCAATTGTCAAGGATTATGCTGAGTGGCCAGTATAGTCCTCTGGCATGGGTCCTCTGAAGTCGTCCACCCCAGTCTACACAAGTGTAGAGTCTGCTTGTGCTAAATACAGTTTGTGTGCAGTGACAACCTTGCCTGGTGGTGTTGATGGGATATGGATGTCCAGGGAAAGGTGGGTATGGTCAGATATCAACAATGGTGGTCTACCTATGGTGTGGAGCAGTGAGTACCCACGTTGCAGATGGACAGGTGCAATATGTATTCCCCCATGTGGCTGTGGTGTGTGGTTCTGCCATAGCACATGGACCCACAAATTGTAGTGGCTGTAGGGTAAAGTGGTAGAGGCTTGAGTAGTTCTCACACACAATATGCCTGTACCTGATGTTAACAACTGGAATGGTGTATGTGAACACCTGCATATCCTGGCACTGTTCCCAGGGAAGCTAAGTGTGTGTCCTGGATGTGGGTGTGGTGTTCTGGACTGGTTGTGTTGTGTGTTACAGGTCCTGTGGTCCCAAAGCATGGTATAGAACATAACCTGCCAGTGCGATATGCATATCTGACCCTGACGTAGGTGGCTGCAAATGCATATATATGCTATCCCCCACCTGACAGGTAGTACTACATGTACATACCTCTGTAGAAATAAAGATGTCAGCACCCTATAAATACTACAAGTGCAGAAGAGATGGCCAGTAATTCGGATAATGCACTCTGCTAATGCGTCTCCCTCAAGTGTTATAATTTAGTTAGGTAGGGGTTCGAATCCTGCAACTGTTCAGTGTGGATGAGTGGGGTTTGTGTGTGTGAGAGGGAAATGTCCCTTTTGGCAACTGGGAAAACACACTACAGGATGCACATTCCCCTTTCTAAACACTGATGATGTCAGCACCCTATAAGTACAGCAGGAGAAGGGAAACCTCCCAGTAATGCGAATAGCGCGCTCCGCTAATGCGTCCATCTCAAGTGTCATAACATAGTTAGGTAGGGGTTTAAATCCTGTACATGCTCAGTGTGTGTGGAGGGGGTTAGTGTGTGTTTAAGACTGTTTGACAGAAATATCCCTTTTGCCAACGAGGAGAATACACTACAGGATGCACATTCAACTTTCTAAACACTGATGATGTCAGCACCCTATAAGTACAGCAGGAAAAGGAAAACCACTCAGTAATGTGAATAGCGCGCTCCGCTAATGCACCCATCTTGAGTATCATAACATAGTTAGGTAGGGTTTTGAATCCTGCAAATGGCAAGTGTGTGTGTTTGGATGAGGAGGGTTAGTGTGTATGCAATTTTGTGTGAGGGAAATGTCCCTTTTGGCAACTGGGAGAACACACTACAGGATGCACACTCCCCTTTTTAAACACAGATGATGTCAGCACCCTATAAGTACAGCAGGAGAAGGCAAGCCTCCCAGTAATGTGAATAACATGCTCTGTTAATGCGTCTGTCTTGAGTGTCATAATATAATTAGGTAGTGGTTTGAATCCTGCAAATGGCAAGTGTGTGTGTTTGGATGAGGGGGGTTATATGTATGCAATTTTGTGTGTGGGAAATGTCCCTTTTGGCAACTGGGAGAACACACTACAGGATGCACACTCCCCTTTCTAAACACAGATGATGTCAGCACCCTATAAGTACAGCAGGGAAAGACAAGCCTCCCAGTAATGCGAATAGCGCGCTCTGCTAATGCGTCCGTCTCAAGTGTCATAACATAATTAGGTAGTGGTTTGAATCCTGCCAATGGCAAGTGTGTGTGTTTGGATAAGAGGGGTTAGTGTGTATGCAATTTTGTGTGAGGGAAATGTCCCTTTTGGCAACTGGGAGAACACACTACAGGATGCATACTCCCCTTTCTAAACACAGATGATGTCAGCACCCTATAAGTACAGCAGGAGAAAGCAAGCCTCTCAGCAATGCGAATAGCGCACTCTGTTAATGCGCCCATCTCGAGTGTCATAACATACTTAAGTAGTGGTTTGAATCCTGCAAATGGAAAGTGGTGTGTTTGGATGAGGGGGGTTAGTGTGTATGCAATTTTGTGTGAGGGAAATGTCCCTTTTGGCAACTGGGAGAACACACTACAGGATGCACATTCCCCTTTCTAAACACAGATGATGTCAGCACCCTATAAGTACAGCAGGAGAAGAGAAGCCTCCCAGTAATGCAAATAGCGCATTCTGCTAATGCGTCATTTCCGAGTATCGTAATGCAGTTAGGTAGGAGTTTAAAACCTGTAAATGGCATGTGTGTGTGTTTGGATGTGGGGAGTTTGTGTTTGTGCATTTCCGTATGACAAACATGTTAGTTTTGGCAATCAGGAGATCACACTATCTGATGCACATTACCCTTTCAAAATACTGATGTTGCCAGCACCCTATAAGTACAGCCAGAGAAAAGGAACTATCTGGTAATCCGAATAGTGTGCTTTGCTAATGCGTCTCTCTCATGTGTCGTGACCTAGTTAGGTAGGGGAATGAATTCTGCAAATGGCAAGTGTGTGTGTGGGGGGGTAGTAGGGTGTGTGTAAATGCACGTGTGAGAGAACAGATCCTTTTGGCAAATACTACAATACACCAGATGCTGCCTATTCCCCCAGTAAACACAAGGGATGTCACCACACTATCAGCACAGCCAAACAGGGCTAGTTGGCTAGTAATGCCAATAGTGCGCTCTGCTACTGTGTCTATTACCATTGTCAAAGTACAGATAGGTATGTTTTGGTAACCCACAATTGCCACGTGTGGTTGTGTCACACAGTATGACCTTGTGTGGGTCTTTGTACATAACAATGCATGCCATTGCCTAAACCAGCAATGACATTGCACACATGATGTATGTGTGTGACACATACACATAAATACCTGTGACCTGCAGTAGTTACCATGTCTGACACATGCCTGGAGTAGAGAAATGGTATTTGCAATGTATACCAATATGACTGTGTCTTACTGTGCAGGGTCCGCACATGGTATGTCTCTATACAGTGTGGGTGTATATGGTAAAATACCTACAGCAGGGGATACACATCTGGTCTGGGCCATATAGTGTACATGTAGTCAATGTACAGGTGCTGCATGTTCCCACCTGTTGTGGTAGTGGTAACATGTCATTCCACTGCAATTCAGTGACCACATGCTCATGCACAATGTTTGGCTGGATGCAGTCCAGCCATATAAACACAGTTCTTGAGACTGTCATATTGCCAGTGTTGTTATGGAGGATAGGTGGTCTTCCTGTGTATGGGAGGGTTGTGTGTGCCAGGCTATGAACCAGATGGCAGTCCGACACACTGTTAGCTGCACATGATTAGGCCCTGATGCTTTGTGCTGTGCCAACAACCTGGAGGTGTGTGTATCTGTGGTACCTTGGGATACCACCCCCCTGTCCATGTGTGTTACATGTGTAGGGGACGACAGGCATGGTATGGGGCATAACCTGTCAGTGATGGGTAACACCTGTGAGCCATGAATCAGGAATCTGGTACTGCACAGACATTGCAGTTCACCATGCTGAGGACAGTGTCTGGTGCATGCATCTTCCGGTGTACACTGCTGTTGTTGTGTAGCAGCACTGTTAGTGTCCTAACCTGTGTGATACCCATGGAGGTGGCTATGTAAACCATGTCCTGCAGCATAAGGCAGTATGTGTGTACCAAGGAGCTTTGCCATTATACATCGGGCCATGGGTGTCACGTGCAAGATTACCCTTGCACATCATTGTGGCTTCCCTAGCATATAAGCACACATTGACAGCCAGCGGATACCCTATAAATGATAGTGGAGACTGAGCATAATGTAGACATACAACACCATTCCCACATATAGTGGTAGCATACCTGGTGAGGGTATGTTGGCAACCAAGATCAGGCTCATACTGGCCTGTGCCACATGCTGAGAGATCCATTCTATGTTCCCTATCATGTAGTCCAGGGAGGTATGTCTCAGGCCAGCCATACTGGCATGGTCAATGAGTGAGTCATATGTGTCCATGCCTCTGACTGACCTGTATGCATGTGTTCTGTGGTGGACCATAGTGCCCCTGAGGCATATCACTGTGACCTTCACCAGATACAGCCTGTTGAGCGGGACCCCAGTGCAGCACCCAAGACAGGTACCTGACACATCTGTAGCAGGTGTGTTGTGTAGCCCTACAGGCTGTGAGTGTGTGGCACAGGGGATGTGTGTGCCATGTGTGGCATGTGCTCTGTTCCGATGGAACATGTGCCTGTATGCCAGCTGTGGAGGTATGTGATGCTGAGGCAGGATGCTATTCTGAGTCCCCTCATATGCCCCAGTGTGTTCAGCATGCTGTCAGTGCCTGTCAATGTCTGACTTGTATTGTAGTCACTGTAATATATTTTATTTATTTATTTATTTATCCTACATTTGTTGACTGGGATAGTCCAACTGGATGCATGTCCATTTCCAGGGGAGGCCCGGGGAGAAAAGCTACAAGGGTAAGCAGATACAGCCTTACATAATACCAGCATTACATATTACAAACAGATTATTTACAGAGATTACATAAGTAAGCAAGTTAAACATGTTCCACAGGTTAATGTTAGTCCTGAGCACAAGTCAGGATTAAATTAAATTACACAGTAAACTGGTTCACAGATTTTATACATTCTAGTTAGCCAGGCTTGATACATTGACATAGCCAGTTAAGTGACAAATGTTGTTTGAGTCTAGTTTTAAATTGACCTAAGGTGGAAAGTAAGGTAATATCAGCTGGAAGAGAGTTCCAGGATCTACTTACAGAGTTTGCAAAGAGAGAATCACCGGCTGTGTTATTAAACTTGCTAGTCTGAATTAGTAGTTTGTTAGAGGATCGAAGCGGTCTAGGATTGTTATAGGGGGTGCTAATATTTGAAGTGCAGGAGTATTGTCTGGATTATAGAGGATTTTATAGGCCATAATCAGTTGGTTATACTGTAGTAGGCTGGGTATTGCAAGCCAACCAAGCTGATTTAGATTGATGCAATGATGTGTCCTAAAAGGCAGCCCAGTGGCAAACCTGGCAATGTGTTTGTAGCAAATTAAGTGTTTGTTAAGGACAGTCTTGTTCATATTCAAGAGTAGAGGGGATGCATACAGAAGGGTTGAAAGAAGGTGTGAGCGAGCTATGGCACCTTTAGCTGGAGGGGCTAGGAAGGCTTTTATTCTGTACCCTAGATTTTTATTGATGGCTTTGATAATTTGGTTAACATGTAGGTCACATTTGAGATTATTGTCTATGATGACACCTAATAGTTTAGTAGATGGGTCAGGGGAGATTATTGTGCCATCAGTTGATGTTATGGTAAAGGTGAAAGCGGTAGACCTACGTGTCGGTGAAATAACAGCAGTTTAGTTTATTTGGGATTTAGGATCAGATGATGTTCAGAAAGCCAGTTTTCTATTGTATTAAAGGTGGTCTGGGTAGCTGACCATAACTCTACTGGAGATGTGGCTGAGCAGATCAGAGTAGAGTCTTCAGCATATTGGATACAGCTGACTTTTGGGATGACAGTATAAAGGTCATTAATGAAGATGGAGAACAGCAAGGGCCCTAGTACAGAGCCTTGTGGTACTCTGAGGGTGTTAGGTAGAAGGTTAGAGAGTTTGTTCTGCCACTAGCCAGCCTGTTGTCGACCATGCAGGTAGGATTTAAACCATTGGAAGGCTCCAGTATCTAGACAGAATGTTTGCAGGGTGTGGATTACAAGTTGGTGATCAACCATATCGTATGCCTTGGAAAGATCCAAAAAGAGGGCTGAGGATATATAATTAGTGTTGCAAGTATGGTTTATGGTGTTAGTAAAGGCTAGGAGGCCTGAAGTAGTGCTGTGATGAGGACGGAAGCCATGCTGAGTGTCTGCCATAAGGCGAGTTTGGATTAGGTGGTGCATGAATTGTCTATGAATACATTTTTCCATAATCTTTGCAAGTGGAGAGAGTATAGCTATTGGCCTATAATTGGAGAATTCAGTAGAGCTGCCTCCTTTGTGAAGTGGGATTACATATATTTTCCAGATGGTGGGAAATTTAGATTCTACCATGGTTCATTTGATTACTTTTGAGACGGGGTAAGCAATAGCATCATCTGATTTTGATAGGTACTCGGCAGGGAGTTGATCAGCATAAAGTGTAGTGGGTTTCATTGTTTCAATCAAGGTACGAAGAAGTGAAGTGGTGACTGGTTGGCAGCTGAACGCAAGTAGGTTTCTAGGGGTGCTACTTTCAGGACCAGGGGAACTAGGAGGTAGATGGCTAGCTAGGGCCTGAAATGTCTCAGTAAAGAATTGGTCAAAACTATCAGAAATATCTTCAGGTGCTTTATCAATAGTAGCAGCAGGGATTGGGGTTGAAGTTTGTCCAGGATGTAGTATATATGACATGCCACCTGACAGGGTATGGCATTACTGGGTTCAGAGAGCCCAGTCCCCAGATTGGCTGTGTGGTGGCATCCCACACATGTGTTGTACGTTCCTGGCCAAGGGTGATGGCTGACTGCATACATGTGTCAGCTGTGACATTGCCACATGACTCACATAAACCACAACTGGACCATAGAGGTGATTCACAGGTTACCTTTGCACATGCTACCCTAGTAGTGTGATTGCCATGGTGAGTACCAACACATAGGGCCAATGGGGAACAACATACTGAAGGTGTGTATGTGTGGGTGTACGGCTACTGTTGCATAGCACTGGCATATATGACTGCACACGTGGGTAAATGCCAGGTAAGATGTGTGAATGTGTCACAGGCAGCGTACATGCTGCAGGACAGACAGTGACGTTCTGTCATGTGTAAAGTTGACATGTATATGCGCTATGCAGATGTCACTAGGAGTCTACAGAAGCACTGTAACTCTGCATTGCAGGTGTAAGCAGTGTTCCAGGGAACCCCTGCGAACATGCATGCAAACAAAGCTACAGTAACAGGGCTGGAAGTAGTGCATTGTACAACAAAGAAGGGGTAACAATAACAGTAGTAACAATGCAAATATGTAGGCACTATCAACATGTCCCCAGGAATACACAGCACAGGTGATGGTAGAACAATATGTCATACTTATTTGTGATTTGGATTACAGAAAGTGCCCATGGTACTGCACACCATATCTACTTTTTTTGCTACACTA
>NW_025055273.1:0-8679 GCF_019279795.1 Protopterus annectens
AAGGATGGAAGATTATTGATTAAGTATGGGTAAAAAAGTGTATGCTTCTGCAACTTTTGAGTTTCATAATTTTGGATTGTCAGTCTCATATGTTAAAGTTTATTCTGACTAATTGAGAAAGTATGAGAAGTGCTTTACCTGCACTTTCTTCTTGTCAGGAAAAATCTGGTTTACTATTGTGTGTATGACTCGGTTGATGCTTCTTTCAGGGCTATGGCCACTGGTACTGTTTTGAGAAGGTTTGCTTGGCTGTGTTATCAGAACCTCCCAGATTATATGAAAGTTAGATTTTAAATTCTCCTTTGGAAAGTGATTTAATTTTTTTGGTTCCTCTGATACAGAGATCATCAAAAAAATGTGATGAACAAGGAATGTTAAGTTGTCTATCTCGCCTTCATTCTTGCTGGATGGGTTACCGACCTGCTCATTCTAAAAGCTCGAGTTGGTTCCACCGGCTCGAGTTTATATCCCACAATGCTAGGCAGAGTTACCTCAGATCTCGTTTAGCTAACCCAGCTTATAATAGTATGAGCTAACTATAACAAAGTCCACCTCTAACCAGGAGAAAGAAGGGTGACCTATATCCTCATCCAGGAAATATGCACAACAGCATATGCCTAATCAAAGAGGTGGTAGAAAGAGAGGTCAATCACAACTCCTCTAGGTCTGTCCAGGCCAGGGGCAGGAGGGTGGGATGCAAGAAGAAGCGAGAAGACAACTAACATGGAAGCGTTATGGTAAGAACATAACTTTATATGTTAAGTTGTCTATCTGCTATTCTTGCTGGATGGGACCAGTCCTAGCACCTTGTCCCGGTGGCCTACGGAACAGACTCTGAGAACAGTGGAACCAAAGTTAGCTCTATGCCTAGAAGCTAAATCAACTTATAATGAGAAATGAAAGTGTGAGGAGTAGCCCAAGTAGCGCTGCACAAATGGTGTCAATAGGCAGTCTGTCTTGAAGGCTAAAGAAGTAGCCAAAGCTCTGGTGGAATGGGCCTTAGGTTTATTAGGCAGCTTTTGGTGTCTAATTTCATAAACAAGGGAAATCAGAGATGTTAGCCATCTAGATAATGATACCTTTGAAACTGAAAGTCCCTTTCTGCCTTCTGCATAGGAGACAAACAGCTGGTCAGATTTTCTGAATTGTTTTGTTCTATCCAAATAGTACCTCAACTGACGATGAACATCTAGCCAGTGTAATTTTTGTTCAGACCTATTGGAATATTCTGGAAAGAAGACAGGGAGGTCAATGCTTTGATTTAGGTTTGGCTGAGACTACCTTAGGCAAAAGGGCGGGTTGGTTCGTGATACCCTGTCCTTATGGAACAAAGATAAGGAGGTCGACAACTGAGTGCTTGAAGTTCTGAAACTCTTCTAGCTGAAGTAATAGCTACCAGAAAGAGAGTCTTCCATGATAGCAATTTTAAAGAACAGGAGGCTGCAGGTTCAAAGGGGGGAAGAATCAAAGAAGTAAGAACTAAATTTAGGTCCCAAGGAGAAGGAGGATTTCTTATAGGAGGTCTGAGAAGAAAAACTCCTTTCAAAAAGGCTTTGCAAAGCTTGTGGGACATTAAGGCAGACTCAGAAATACCCACATGAAAGTTAGAAATAGCTGCCAATTGAACTTTAAGAGTAGAAGGAGATGAACCTGCATGGAAGAGTTCAGCTAAAAATTCAAGGACTATTTGGATGGAAGCAGTGAAAGGATCTATGTCCCTTCCTTGAGCCCAATATGAAGCGTTTCCACTTACTCAAATAAATCTTCCAGTGGAAGATTTATGGAAACTATCAAAATATCTCGAGGTGAGATAATTGAGGAAGCCTGGCTAAGGTTGGAACTGGAGGAACCAAGCAGTGAGGTTCAGAGAGGGACATGTAACTGACCCGACTGATGGATCAAAAGATCTGGAACTAGGTCCAGATGCCAAGGTCGCTCCAAAGAAATTGATGTAAAAAGGGGAACCACACCTGTCAGGCCAGTAAGGAGCAATGAGGATAAAGAGGCCTTCTGAGCAATAGCTTTCTGTATCACTTGAGATATTAGTGGGAAGGAGGAAATGCATACAGAAGTCCCGGGCCAAACTTGGACTAGAGCGTTTTGCTGGGTTGCCTGGTAAAGGAATAGAGTGAAATAATCTCTGCACTTGCTGTTTTGGGAGTAGCAAAAGATGCAGCAAGGCTGCCCCACTTGAGAAAATTTCTCTCAAACAGAGTCTTTCAGAGACCACTGTGAGGCATGAGGATAGCTCTGCTCAACTTGTCATGATCTGATTGGACTTCCGGGATGTGCTTGCTATAAAAACGCTGAGAAGAATCATTGCCAAAATCTGAGTGCTTCTGACACAGGGGTGGACCTGGTTCCCCCTTGTTTGTTGATGTACCACACTACAGACATATTGTCTGTCTGGATTCATCGTTCCCAAGGGAAGAGAGTCTTGAAGGGCTTACGCTAAAAGCACTGCTCTCATCTCAGAACATTTATGTGCAAGTGGCATTCCTGGTTGCCATGTGCCCTGGACTCTGCCCTGATAATGCCCCCACCCATCAGGAAGGTCCGTTGTCAGAGTAGCAACCGGAGGTGGAAAAAAGGGGTCTTCCCAACAAGAGCTGGGAAGACTCCACCACATGAGATGATTTCTGCATCGTGATCATAATGGTGTGGGACATTGGAAGTTGCTGGTATGACCATTGTGTAAAGAGCATCCATTGAAGGATTCCCTGTGGAATCTGGCTAATGGAAGCAGAGGTATGGCGCCATAATTCCCAACACTTTCAGAACTAACCTGGCTTTGATTCTGTTGTTGTTGAAAAGTGAGACCAGTTTGTGTATGTCTGTTATTCTCTGATCTGTTAGTCTGAGACATGTTCTGTGTCTAATTTGCCTATGAAGGTAATGCGACAAAGGGGACAAAACAGACTTTCAATTTATTGAAATGCCTAACTTTTGACAAATGCGAAAAATGTAATCCTGGCCATCAGAAGGAGATGCTTGGTGGGGGCTGTGAGGAGCCAGTCGTCCCAAAAATGGAAACACCTGGAATCCTTTGTCTCAGGTGAGAAGCTACCACTGCCATGCATTTGGTAAACACCGGGGCAGTGGGAGACCAAAGGGCAGGGCCCTGAACTGAAAATGACTGGTTCCCAGCCTGAAGCGGAGGAATCTTCTGGAGCGTCTGTTCATTTTATGTGATAGTCATCCTGAAGGTCTATAGAGCACATCCAGTTTCCTTTTTCCAATGGGGAAGGATGGACTGCAGCGTGACCATCCAAATCTTGTTTTTTTGACTGATCTGTTCAAGATACTGAGATCCAAAATTGGTCTCCAGTCCCCCGTTTTCTTTGGAACTAAGAACCTTGAGTAAATTCCCGGGTCCTTGCTGGTCTGCTGGAACTGGCTGAATTGCTCTTTTGCAAAAGCTTTGAAATTTCCAAACCTAGATCCCTTTGTCGGGTGGAACATCTGGAAGGATTTTTGATTGGTTTGGAATGCAAGAAAGGGGGTAGAATAGCCTAAAAGATGGACTGTACCCATTTGTCTTGAGTCAGGGATAGCCAGGCTTCTGGGTACAGTAAAATTTTCCCCCGACTGCCCCCGGGTGGGCAGTCAAATCAGGGATGCAAAGGGGTTTTCAGAACTTCTTCCCCGGGTTTTCCGACCCCTGGGCTCTACCATTTTATTCCCGCCTCTGGGAAACATTTTGTGGGGCAAGTCCCGAGTTTTTGGGAACCACTTTTTCCCTTTTTTCTGGCCTTTGGGGTAAGGCCTAGAGAAAAAAACGGACTCCCAGAAAATCTTGCCATCAGTCGCACCTAGTCTTTTTTTTCTTGAGGCCCAAAAGAGATGATCCATAGGGGGAATTAGGGGGCCTTAAAAGGGCCCCAAAATTCATACCCCAGGCTCCTGGCCACCCTGCCCCAGCCCCCCTTTTTGCTCCATCAGGTAAGGGGGCATGGAGGACTAGGGAGTTCAGGGTAGCCAGCTGAGTGTTCATTTTTCTTCCCGGCTTAGGGTCCTTCAACATGTCATTTTTTGATCAAGCCCCTTTGAAACAGAAAAGCACAGGTAGTTCACCCCGGCAAATGCTGATGAGAACATCCTTCACCTGTCCATGGACCTAGATTCCTTGTTGGTGGATGGACATACTAAAGGGATAAATGTTCCTTCTTAGTGGCAGCAAACCACCATACACCCAAAGAAACCCTTTTGTCAAGAACTGTTTGTCTGCTGGTGCTTATGTTTATCTCCTTTTACTGAATCAGGAGCCGCCATCCCTTTTAGCTCCACCTGCAGGGGGGTCAAAGACACCCAGGAGGTGGAAGGCGAGCCTGCCTCAAGGTACACAGATTCATCCTCCAAGGGTTGGGGGCGGGCCCTCTGTTTGAGGATTTCAGAATGTCTGCAAGGAGACATCTTCAAAAGGGGGAAGCCCCTGGAACCCTTAAATCTGTGTCAGAGGGATGGACTCAGGTGAGTCAATTTTCCTTCCTCTTGGGGCTCCTCTCCCAAAATTGGAGGCCTAAAGGGATGAGACCCCCATTCCTAAAGCTGGCTTTTGGGGCCCGGGATGGGGGGTGAGTACTTACCAGGCAGTAAACCCCACTGTGGGGTAAACCAGGCTCTAACACATCATGATCACTGTCAGGCAGAGCCAGAGGTCGCCCAGCAGCCCCCGGCAACCCTGATGGCTCGACATGGGCCCCCAACTCCCAGCCCAAAGGAAAACTGACAATCGATGCCCACCCCCCAAGAGGGATGGAGATTCCTAAAAAATGAGGGCAAGACATCTTTTGGCTCCGCCCCAGTTTTTCCAGCCCGGCTCAGGGAGGAGGAAAAGATGGACAGGGGCAGGCATCCATGGTCTCTGTTTGGGGCCCGTCCGGACAAGTACTCACTCCCTGGGATCAAGCCTCAACCGGGAATTTATGGCCCTTTAGACAGCAGAGCTTGGCGGGAACAAGAATGGTGACCAAACTTTTAGATTCTAGGTCTGGGCCAAAATTTAAAACCTGGCCCAGCGGGGGAAACAGAAGTTAGACTCAGGGCCCCGCCTTTGGCATTTGAAGCCGGTCTCGGGCCGTGCTACCCAAAATGGAGCTTCCCCCAAAAAAGGGAATTCAGGCCCTTAGGGTCAACCCTTTTTTTCCTGCAGGACACTGAAGCCATGGCAAAAGCCAAATCCTGCAGGGATAGAAAAAGGTGTGGCCCCGTCAAACATTTTCTACCCCGCATCCCCTTCTTGAATCTGCCCTTTTGTCTTTAGACATCCTAAAACAAAAATGTAACACACTGTCAGAAAAAAACACTTATCTTATTTTTCTCAAAAAACAATTAACTGTTTTAATTACAGACACACCCCTAGAATGGGGAAAGGGCCCGAAGGGCTTTAATTTTTTAAAAAATTTTAAAAAAAGGGTGAAATCCACTAAACTGGGAAAAAATAGTTTTTAAAAAAATTTTGTATCCCCAAATTTACTGAAAATAAATTTCCAAAAAGCGGGGAAAACCAAAACCCTGCTGTCGGCAAAAAGATCGTAACTCTGCTACCTTTTAAGGTTTTGCAGTGAGGCCCCCATGGGAAAAAAAAATTAAAAAATTTTTTTTTTTTTTTAAAAATTTTTTTTTTTTTTTTTTTTTTTTTTTTTTTTGGCCAGAAATTTTTGGGTTTTTTTCCCATACATTTCCCGTTTTATGTTTAAAAAGTTAAAAAAAATAACCTTTTTTAAAAAAAAGGGTTTTAGGAAAATTTTTTTTTGAAAGGGGTTTTTAAAAAAAATTAAACTTTTTTAAACAGCAACCCGGGGGAAACCGGGGGCATTTTCTTTTAAAGAAAAAGGGTGAAATACTAAAGGGGTTTTTTAAAAAAAATTAAAATTTGTACTTTTTAAAAAAAACATTCCAAAAGGGGAAAACCCCCTCTGTGTAAAGGGTCGTAATCTTATGGGGGGGTTGGAGAACCCTGAGTTCATGGCCCTTACAATTTATGGAAAGTAAAAAAAAGTTAAGATAAAAAAGGTAGTATTTGGGTTTCTGTTTTGGACACAAACTATCTCTTCCATACTCTTTGTGCATTTATTGTTTGGGGCTGAAAATTATTTGAGCTGCTTTACTGCTTGCTTGCTTCTTGCTTGGGATTTGAAGTCTTCAAGACACTAGTCTTGCTGGCTGGATTCTGCTAAAATTCAAAGTCTGGTTATATTTGCATTCACAGTCTGTTGCATAAGTTTGCAGAATATCACTGATGGAGAATATCTTTGCAGCATAAACTTTGAGCAGTACAAATTTTTAAAAAAAACCCAAAAGCTCTAACTTGCAGCTTATCTTTAAATTTTCTTCTCCTATAGTACAGATGATGTGAGATAAAACATTTACCTCAGGACAAATGATCCCCACCTCTCATAACTGGTTTATACAGCTCTTATTCCTTTTAGTCATGCATAAACTACATTTCCTCTTGATATTCATTTTGGAGAATTGCTCATCCTGTAAAACAATACTAAGATTCCTTGTTTAAAATTTCTTGTAAGAGACCAGCTTTTCTGACATGTAAACATCCTTATTCTTTTGGATCTTTGTACAAGAACATCTGTTCTTTTGCCAACTGATAACATGTCCTTTTTTGAAAAAAAATGATGTTAAGTTGTCAATCTGCCTTCATTCTTGCTGGATGGGTTCGGGTCCTCCCCCGACTTGCTAAGCTCGAGTCACTTCCAGCTCGAGGCAGCCCCATATCCCATGATGCAAGGCAAATTTCCCAGATCTCGTTTGTCACTTGCTCATGAGGTAACTTTTACCAGCTCCTGGTAAGTGAATTTTCTACCTTTTTTCTGAGACTTTAGTCCACCCCAGTACTTTATATTTATATATATATTACTTTGTTAACTTGATTCATTTAGCCCTATTCCCGTTAGTGTCCCGTTCCCTTTATTTATATTTTTGCTAGTTGGGCCTTAGGTCTTTACCCCTACTATATTTTTCCTGTCAGGGTTTGTTTGGGTTTGTCTGTGTTTTCCCTGTACTTGGTTTTGTTATCTAGTTTCTTTTTTGGACTGACTGTGTGTGTGTGTGTGATTAGGTACTCAGTCATGTCTAAAAGTCTAGGGTCTCAGGCTTCAAGAAGTGTGACTCGTGCTGTCAGAAGATGTCTCTGACAGGCGGTCACACTTCTTGTATTTGCCTGGGACCTCTACACCTGCAGGACTCCTGTGCTATTTGCACTCCTTCAGCCAGAGAGTCCTGCAGGAAAAATAAACTTATTCTCAGGGGCTTATTAAAGCCTGAGAGCTCCCGGCTAAGCCCGGCTGGGGAAGCCCTCAAAGCCTCCCAAGGCCCAGGCTTCAGTGTCCAAGCCTTCAGCCTTGGCTCCGACTCCGAGTCGAGATCGGCTCGGCTGGAGCCGATCCTTCCTTCTCTGAAGGTTGGTATCGGCGCGATGGCGCCGATACCTGTTCAGGCCTGTCGGCTCCGGCTGGAGCCGACATTCTGACAGCTCGGGCCGACAAGTTGTCGCTCCACTGGGAACCGAGGTTCTTGGCTCCCATGGCTCCGTCGAAAAAGATCCAGATCTCCGTGGAGTCTATTCATTCGGGTCTGCCCTCTCCCTTACTTTCGGAGGGGACCCCCCGGAGCCGATCCTCAAGGTCTTCCAGACTTTCAGACCATGACTTGGAGAGAGTGGTGAGTAGACTGCTGGAATCACAGGCACTGGCCCAGATGCTTCAAGCCGTCTCAGCAGGCGACCGCTATTCCACACCCTCCAGAAATTCCTCCTTCGACTCTCCTTCAGAGCTCGGGCGGAGCTTATTGGAACTGTGACTGTTGGTGCCGGCCGATACCACCTTCGGCTCTGTGTCTTGACTCCTATCTCTTTCCCTTTAGACCATCCTTGGAGGGGTCCAGTCGTCGGGCTTCCTTCGGTTCCGAGGCGAGTGGCATCGGACCCTTGTCCGACCCGTTCTCCCTCGGGCTTCGGCTTTGTGAGCTCGGCACCGACATCTGCTTGAGCCCCTTTCCCTTCGGTGGGGCTGGCGATTCCTGTTTCTCGGCGGGGTCTCGGTCCTCCCCGGGAGAGCCGAGGTGATGAGGAGTGTACTAGCCCCGAGCTGAGTCAACAGTCGGTCCCCTTTTGCTCCTCCCTCTTCAGTGCCTGTAGATATCTCTTCCACTCTCTTGCTCCCGGACCCAGAGATCCATCGCCCAGGTTTCCCCATTGGGAATACCTTCCTCTTCGAGGTTTCTCCTGATCCTTCAGGGGGAAACCCCTAAGGACTTGCAAAAGGAAGCATTTAGACTCCCCTGAGTCTACATCAGATACCGACTTAGATGAGTCGGAGGGGGCCCCAAGATCCCCTCTGAGGATGTCTCCTTTTCAGACATCCTTGAACTCCTGAAACAGAGGGGAACTGGCCTCCATTAACCCTCCGAGGATGAGTCGGTATACCTGGAGGCTTTTTGGGTCTCGACCCTCCACCTCCTGGGTGTCTCCGCCTTCGACCCCTCATGGGCGTGATAGTTCGAAGGCGTGGGCATCTCCTGATTCTGTGGAACCAGTCCCCAGGAGGCCTTCTAAATTTATGGCTGAAAACAGTTTCTCACCAAAGGTGTCCCGGTTGATGCCATGGTGGTGGCCGCCAAAGGAACTTGCAGATCCCGTCCTGTCCATCCTCCTAAAACAAAGGG